>NC_142068.1:29420000-29482500 GCF_059756535.1 Pantherophis guttatus | reverse complement strand
GTCACTGACATGAATCAGAATCTATCCTCTATGTCCATTTTCAGAAAGAGAAAAGGAATTAACTGCATAATCAAAATAAATTTGCAGCAATAATTATTTTCATCAATTTCAGAAACTGACCCCTACTCAACAAAAGCCAGATTTCCTATGTCACCAACCTTGAAAGACATGCCACTGAATCTGTGGGATGTGCTTATAATATGGACATAATCAAATTACAAAATTGAGGCACAGGCAGATTTACCTTGCTGTAAACCCACTGAAAAATGTACTTCAGCTAAATGTATGTAGTATTGGTTTGCATACAGATCCCCCTTTCTAAACTGTCCTGATGGCATTTGTGGCCATCAGGCGATCAAGGCTCAAAAAATATATAGAAAAAGCAGGTGATTTAAATGGCACAATTCAAAAAATATTGAATGATTTTTTTTTTCCTAATTTAACTGTCAGCTTGATACACAATTTTAAAAGATCCTGGTCACAAATCTTAAGAATTTTGGGGGTAGAGGAGGGGGAGAGAAAGAGCAAAATCAGAAATTACAAAGCTGCTGTGTTGATCCAAATGCAGCATTTAATGTTCCTGCTGGCAGATGCATTTGCCAAGAAGTGTCTAATGTAATAAAATTAGACAATTTAACCAGCATGACCATTTTGTATGTCAAGCATCAATACCAGCACTTAACTTCAGAATAAAGAGGCACATGACTAAATTTTATATGCATTTTTATTTGACAAACCCAGATTTGCCAAACCAATATTATGTACATGTGTTCTTTCTGTGCATAAATACACAGAAACCCATATAAATGCACACATTTTATATTTTGGAGTATAAGTAATACACTTAGAGTGGTTTTTGTGGTGACTGAAATGCAAGCCAAATTTCTTTTGATTTTATCATTAAACCACGGTGTAACAAAAAGTAATTCTCAGATACAGAATGCTGATCCAAATGCTGTCTAACCCTATCAAATACAGGTCAATGGCATCAGAACTGCCACCTGAAATTTCCTCTATTGGAGCTGGCAAATGCTGTGGATCTACAGAAAGCTTAGAATTGCGACAGAATTACACAAGCACTGTGTAAATAATCAAACTGTGACCTGTGGGGTTAAAACCTATAATTGGAGTGATACTTCAAAGAGATGACTACTTTCTCTTTGCTATTTTGTGCAGCCAGATAGGAAGATGACTTCTTGGGATTTTTTATTGGCCAGAGCCATGACTGCAAAAGTAATATTTCCAACAGCTGCTGGGACATTTGTATCCTGACAAATTAGAGGCCACAGTGAAGCATTAAAGGACATCAAAGGCCTAATTTTAATGTAAAAACAACCAGGCCTTCCAACTGGGTGTATTTAACAGTGAATTAATAATGCAGATTAATACATCTAAATTCCAAGCCTCAGTCACAGATATGAAGATTTATAATAGTTTTTTCTCCCTTTATGATGTCTAATTATTTTCATAGAAATTGTATACATAGTGCAACTGCCAATATTTTTGTAATGTTTGGAAACACTTGATCTATGACTTTTTTCTGCTTTTGATTTCACCAATAGCTGTCTCATCTTTGACTCTATTTGTATTGTTTTGATCTATATTTGTGAGTGCTAATTGACTGCAGAAAAATACCTGTTTGCAACATATTTTGGACTATTTTCCTAATCAAAAAACAGGCCAGCTGCACGTCTAGGGGAGTTAAGGTTGCTTTTAAATTGGATGTTTTATATTTTTTGTTTCCTGTTTATTTACATTGGAGCGACAGACAGACCAATGAGTAATAAGAGAGAGAGGTGGAGGGAGGGGGGGAGGGAGGGAGAGAGAGAGAGAGAGAGAGAGAGAGAGAGACCTCAAAAGAGTGAAATATAGCGTACAGTTAGAATAATAGAACTACATTTAAAACATCAACATTCATTTAAAGTCTAACTGCTGTTGCTACTTATTAAAAACAATGTTATGCAAAATATTTATCTCTAAAAAAATAATTTGAAATCAGATTTGCAATTCCTGAGAAACTTTTAAGAATCAATATTATTAATTGTATAGGAGAGTAGAAATTCTCTCCTTTCAAAATAAGAAATATGTTTTTAGCTTAGTTCTGAGCAGACCTATTTATTAGTAAGCCCTGATGAATTCAGTGATTTTCTGGAAAATTAAAAACAGAATAATTTCTGAACAGACATGATTATTTATATATATATAATATATATAATATATTATTGCTCGTGGAATATCAGCATTTCTTTGGCTTGCACCATTCTAATCTTTGATCAAATAGGCCTCTAAATCGTACAACAACTTGAAAAATAAGAAGATTCATAAGAAATTACCATTATTTGGAAGAAGCTGCATTTAGCTATTCAGGATGAGTAATCTGCAGAGGATTTTATGCAACCCTTCATTATTGTCTGTATAAACAACTTTAAGCTCTTCTCCATTCAGGTTAATATAAAACTCCATTAGTTCTTCCTTTTTGTTTTTGAGAAAATAAAGATGATTATGAGTGAGAACTATAGCAATAGGACTATTAGTTTCCAGAGCTGAGGACAGAAGGAAGCTGTTTCCTATCACTAAACTCTAGGTACAATCTGGTCCAAAGAATGAATTTGCATTCAGCCCATAAATTCCTTCTCAGTGCTGACATTGAGTTCATGGCTTAAAACATCTATCTAATTTGGGGATTTCTTCATTCCTCTTCCGCCCCTATTTTTCTTATATCATCATGATTAACAGTACCGGACAGTTTGAAAGCTTGTGCATCCTTTAATGCTGTTTTGATTATCCCTAATCAAGCTATCATTAAATTATATATTTTGATTTTTGCCCCTCACAGATAATTTAGCTATATACGCTTTTTATTATGCTCAGTGATCTACCCTTTCAAACGGAATACCAAGAGAAAATATATTTCTCAAATCTGAACACACACAAAGGACTGCAATCTTAATACTTCCCAAATTAAGTTGTGGTGAAGTATTTGATATCAGAGACAGATATCTAAAATAGGAATGTTTTTAAGAGCAGTTAAAATATAAAGTGCATATATTTCATAAACAATTGTATTTTACCCTCATTTCCAAAGCAAATTACAGACTGCCTTCTGCAAAATAGGAAAGTAGGTGATTTTTTTGATTTGGGGTTCTTTTTTCCATTTGGGTTTTTCTTCTTCCATTCATTATTATTATTTCCTGGAGCACTTTTATGGCAAATTCTAGGTAATGATAATTATTTTACTATGCATTATGCTGAAATACATACCACCGAAAGTTACATTTGAGTGGAACACTCTGTAATGCATTTAGCATTAAGTTAATAGACAGTAAAAAGTTAAACTAAGTGTTAAACTATGTTTGCACAACTAGCATCATATCCCTATGAGATTCTGCATGCATATTATATTTAACCTACAAATTGTGCAAACCCAGGTTTTGACTTCTCATTGGCACACACAGAGGATGTGGATAACTCCATATTACATTTAAATGAATAGAAAAACCATAGGCAGTGGTGGTGACACACAAAAAAAATTGCTTTCAAAATGTTCCATTTCTTGTGGACTGGAAAACATTTGACCAGAAAAATAGATCCCTTCCAGTTGTCTGTGAGGGCTCCATTTGAAGTGATAAAATGTGCAGAACATTTTGTGTAGAGATCAGAAAGGCTTATTTCAAGAGTAGGTCATTCCCTGATGGAACATCCCTAACAGAGAGTGACAGGTGATGAAGGAACAATAAAACAGTTGATCTCTGTACTTTCATAGGCATTGTCGTACAAGGCCCCTGGAAGATATAAAGAATCCTTATATCTTTAAAGGCAAAAGTGAGCAGCTGATAATATGTTTGGTAATAGATGCACTTGAACTGATTTTTATTCTGTAAAAAATATTAGCTTTCACATGACAAAAATATTCTAAAACTAGCTAACTATCCTACTGAAGAGGGCTACCACACACCTACCTACTTACCCTAGGGATGAGCTCAATGATCTAGGAATAACAGAATAACAGAGTTGGAAGGGACTTTGGAGGTCTTCTAGTCCAATCCCCTTTTCATAGGCAAGATATTTCTTAGTTCTCGGTTGCTTCTCTCCTTGATTAGCTTCTATCTGTTGCTTCTTGCCTGCCTTCAGGTGCTTTGGAGAATAGATAGACCCCCTCTTCTTTATGGCAACCCCTTAAATATTAGAAGACTGCTCTATTTCAGACTGTGCCGATAAAAATTGAAAAGTCCTATTTTCAATATCTCAATAAGATAATAAGGAAACATATATGGCAAGAGAAAAAGACAAGAATAAGCATAAGAATGATGCAAGATACAAGATTAAGAGGTGGTTTTGGGTTACCAAATTGGGAACTATATTACCAGGCAGCAACTCTGACATGGTTGAAGGAATGGGTGGAGTTAAGAAATATAAGGTTGTTAACATTGGAAGGATATGACTTGCAACTGGGATGGCATGCTTTTTTGTGGTATGGTAGAAATAAGATACACACATATTTTCATAGACACTATGTAGGAAATGCATTGTTATTGGTCTGGGAGAAAGTAAGAGACAAATACTATGTGAAAATACCAACATGGTTATTGACTATGGAAGCTTTAATACACCCAAATGTTTTTAATTTTGGCAATATTGTTAGATATAAAAATTTACTAACAGATGAGGGAGAATTGAAAGGGAATCAGGAACTAGGAGGACAAGGGATTGAGACAGACTGGTATATGTATATGCAGATACAAACAAGATATGAGAAGGATGCTAATTTATATGGTTTTTATATGGAAAAGACTGAGTTGGATAGGATACTCATGGGAACAGATGATAATTTAATAAAAAAATATAATTTTTTGTTTAGTATTGAATTAGAGGAGGAGCAAGTAAAAGAAACAATGATAGCTTGGGGAAGCCCCCGTGGCCAGGGGGGCTTTTTATCAGGTTCGCCTGATATGCCAGTTGCGCCCCTTTCTGGACCGGGACTCCCTATGCACGGTCACTCATGCCCTCGTCACCTCTCGTCTGGTCTATTGTAATGCTCTGTACATGGGGCTCCCCTTGGGGTACACCCGGAGGCTCCAACTGGTGCAGAATGCGCCGCGTGGGGGATTATGGAAGTGATGGGGCACTCCCATGTGACTCCTCTCCTGCGCGAGCTGCACTGGCTTCCAGTGGACTTCCGGGTGCGCTTCAAGGTGTTGGTGATCACCTTTAAAGCGCTCCATGGCTTAGGGCTGGGGAACTTACGGGACCGCCTTCTGCCACCAATAGCCTCCCACCGGCCGGTTCGCTCCCACAGAGAAGGCCTCCTCAGGGTGCCGTCGGCCAGACAATGCCGGCTGGCGACCCTCAGGAGGAGAGCCTTCTCTGTGGTGGCACCTACCCTTTGGAACAATCTACCCCCAGAGATACAAGTGATCTCCGACCTCAGGACTTTTCATCGGGCCCTAAAAACTTACTTTTTTCAGTCAGCCGGTCTGTCTTGATTTTAGGGTTGGTTTTAAAATTTTGATACTGATTTTAAATTGACAAATTTTAAATTATGGGCCAAATTTATTAATTATTTTAAATCTATTTTTAATTGTAATGTTATGTATAAATGTTTTTATTTTGGCTGTTCACCGCCCTGAGTCCGAAAGGAGAAGGGCGGTATAGAAGTTTGAATAATAAATAAATAAATAAATAAATAAATATATAAATATATAAATAAATAAGAAACTTTGGATATTCAATTGATTTGGAAAAATGGCAACTATAGGAAAGGAATTATAAATTAACAGTGTCCACTGCATATAAGGAAAATCAATATAAAATGTTTTATATTGAACAATTTTTATGCCGCCCTGAGTTTTCAGAGAGGGGTGGCATATAAATTGAATTAATTAAATTAAATTAAATTAAATTTTATAGATGGCATATGACATCTGAGAAATTAGCAAAAATGTTTAAAGAAAAATCAGCTAAATGTTGGAAGTGTCATCAACTACCAGGATTGTATTATCATATGTGGTGGACATGTCCGGAAGCTAAAAACTATTGGATTAAATTTAAGACTTGGTTGGAGGAAATGATACATCAACGTATTGAATTTAAACCAGAGCTGCTCCTACTGGGTATTCTGCCTGAAAATATTAACAAAGAAAAGGTTTATCTGATAATACATGTAATAACAGCTGCAAGGATTGTTTATGCACAAAATTGGAAAGTGGAGAAAATATCTTTCGAAGAAGAAGTAATATAAAAAAATCTTAGATTGTGCAGAAATGAATATATTAACTTTGATGATTGAAGATAGAGAAGACTCAGAATATTTTAAAATATGGAATGATTTTTATTATTGGTTGGAGAAGAGATATAAATGACTAATTATATAAGTATGTAAAAATATGAGATGAGTTGAATATTACGTTAGTGATGAATTGATATTGTGGACTGGATAAGGATCAAGATAGAAGTAATGATAACTATACAGAAAAAGAAAGAACTTTGGAAGATAACACCGAGATTTCACAGGGAAAAAAAAACTGATGTATTAAATGTTTGTTTGTCTAAAAAATAAAAAACTTTAAAAAAAAGATATTAGAAGATTGCTATCATGTCACCCTCATTCTTCTTTTCATGAAACTAGACATACCCAATTCCCGAAACTGTTCTTCATATGCTTTAGTCTCCAGTCCCCTAATTATCTTTGTTGCTCTTTTCTGTACTAATGATGCAAGCTTGATGGGAATCATATGAAAACTGTGGGCAAGATCAGAACTTTCTGTATTTTCCTGGGTTGATAGATAAAATTTATGAGGGTTTTTTTCTCCCCCTTTTTTTAAAATCCATATTTATTTTATGACAATCATGTTTCATGCCTGGAAATAGTGGGAAGTCATGAACACCACTGGAGTCTGCAGGAAAGGGGTCACCCAGAGATTTCATGTGTGAACATATCTCATTGATCTTGAAATCTAGGTTTTTTTTCCTTCTTTTGAAGAAGGTTTGTTTGGCCTAAACAAAACTGTTTCCCTCTATATTCCCTTCTAGTGTTGCTGCTTTCTGATCACTAGAAAGAAAAAAAAAATCAGAAAAATATATCAAAATTCCTTGCATTTGTCAAAGAGAATTGTTTTACATAGGTGAAAAGAAATGTACTACACTATACTTGTACGTTAAAGAGCAAACTTTTTCTGCTTTTGAAACGATCTAAAAATGATAAAATGCACAATATGTTTACATGGGGTTTAAATTAACATGTCAAGGGATTTAATTAGTTTGACTAACTTGGCGTGGTGTTAAAGTGCTGGATTAAAAGCAAACTTTATGACTTCCAGTTCTCTCTTTGGCCTCAAAGTTGGGGCTGATTTGAGGCCAGTCCTCTCTATTCTCCCAGATTTATGTTCTGGATTTTGGAGAGTCAATTTATCCCCCACCTCATCCCAAACAACACAATGTGATTTGAACTATTTCCAGAAACAATGGTCTGGTGGAAAATAGGGTCAGGTGGTCCTTTCCCTATCATGGTCAGTCTTTCTTTCTATTCTATTTCTTTCTCTTTATTCCAAAACAACATATCATTTAACTTTTCTCTCTCCTTAAGAGATTGGGTTCCAAAGGACTAATAGGAATCAGTTGTTTGGAGAAGCAGATTCTAGTTGAGAGTGTAGTTTCTGCCTTTAGTCATCATCTGTACGAACCATGTTTGAAAAATAAAAACTTCAATTTTGAATGTTAAGACTTTCACTTCTGATGCAACAATACCCTAACTAGCATTGACATCTCTTCTAGTTATATGTCACCTAATTTATAATAATATCTGAAAATATATAGAAAGATGTACTATTATTGAGCATATAATTTTTAAATACTTTCCCTCATTTGGCTGAGCACAAGACATGATATTGCCAATACTGATATCAGATTTCAAGTGTTTATTAAGACTGCCAACTTATCTTCATCTATCTATCTAGCTAGCTAGCTATTATCTAGCTATCATCTCTCTATCTATCTCTCTATCTCTCTATCTATCTATCTATCTATCTATCTGTTATCTAGCTATCATCTATCTATCTATCTATTATCTACCTATCTATTATCTAGCTATCATCTATCTATCTATCTATCTATCTATCTATCTATCTATCTATCTATCTATCAGCTAGCTAGCTAGCTAGCTAGCTAGCTATTATTTAGCTATCACCTAGCTATCTATATCATCTATCATCTATCCATCATCTATCTTTAAACCTCTCACTGCCATGACCTTAAACTGGATAAATTGGTGCATCATAGGGTAACTTCAAAGGAGCTAACTTACAGTATGTGTCCAAAATCTGGAAACCCTGATTCTTAAGGGAATGAAATTTGGAAAAGTAGCTTCAATGCTATTGGTTGCTATTGTATTGCTCGACTGCTATTGGAGTCATGTGATGTGCATTTTCAAATTCCCGGTTTTTTTCTTAGTACTTTCATACTGTCTTTGCTGACTGAGCAAAGAGCATTAGTAAAACACAAAATATTTAAATAGTTAAAAAACTTAAAAAGTGACCTGCAATTACAATAACAACAAAAAACACATGAAATATTAAATGTTACAAAAGAAGGATACTTATAATCCCTTCCTGATAAAATGTAAATAGAGCCCAGCTTTCCTTAACAATATACATCTTATCAGAATTACAAATATACATTTACAAACAGAAAATTCACTTCAAATGATTTTATGAACAGTTTTGCCAGGTCCAATATTTTGAATTTCCTCCCACAATACATCATAATAAACATCCTCTGTCATTAATTCTCCTGAAATCTCCAGATGGGAAGCAAAATATTAATTTTGTTCAGCCTTAGGCATTGTTGATGGTTAAGGTACTCACTAAATCACTGTTCTTCTATGCATTATTATATTAGATTCATACTACCAAAAAAAAAAGTCAAGACCCATGGGCATAAGGTTCATTTTGTCATAAATATATAATGAATTGTTTTTCGACATGATTAATTTGCAAAAAAAAAAATGGCAACTGTGGATGGCGTCTCTGTGTGTATGTGTGTGCATTTGTATATGGCAGGCAAGATTCCTGAGCAAACTAACCTACCTTGTAGTCATGGTAATACTCATGGAATTATGCAAATTAATTGAATCTTTCAATGTTGCATAAAATGCTACTCCTGGTACAAGGCATGGAACATTAGGCTGTTCATCTACCAAAAGAGTTGCATTTTAAAAGCAGGCATCTGCAAGAGAGAGGCCTCGTGACAGAGGGACTTTCCTGAAGACTACCAAGCATTTCGCAAAGAAGTTGTGTTTTTTTAAAAAAAATGTAAAAGGTGTTTTTTTAAAGTAACTATCACAAGGAAGGGAGTATTGGATTCTTTCTTCTATCTCAGAGAAACAGAAACAAAACTTTTGCTTTAAGAGAAAACAATGCTATCCCAATATACTTATTTTATTGAAAATGATGCTATTTTCAAACCTTCCGATTAATAATGTCAAATAGGAAATATCGTAATTTAGCTAGCAGCCCCATGCATGCGGAATATAAAGAGATTTACTGCAAAAGAAGCATGCATAAAATCATGGTGTTACAGCTGCTTTATTTTCAAATGGGGCTAAATATATACTATGTTGGTTTATGCATCTCTAAGCAGTGTATAGTATTAAACTACATTACATGACATTTATAAACTAAAAACAAAGCAATGTGTGCTTTATCTTCCTAGCTGGTGCCAAATTAATAACCATAGGATAGGGCACAATTCTTCCATTGTTGATCACAATGTGTCAGGTTGCCTAGGGCAGGTGTGTCAAACTTGCATCGTCACAGCGACGTCACATGATGTATTGTGACTTTTTGCCCCTTCGCTAAACTGGGCCTGGGTGTGGCCAGTGTTATATATTGAGTCTAGTTGCTGGGTGTTCTGATTGGTCGTTCGCAGCCTAGGATTTCATTGGTTGTTAGTTGACAGCTCGGCGTTATAAAAGGAGCTGTTTAGCGCGGGATGTTCGGTTCTATTGTATTTGCTATGGTTAAATAAAGGTTGTGAATTGGATTCAGACTCTGTCCTGTCAGCCGGTCTCTTAGGATGAAATAGTGGCGACGAAGGATGGGATCACGGTAGGAACCCTGCTGGACTGGGTTATAAGGGTTCCCGTGACTAAAAATAAAAAAACTCTCGCCGACCGGCACAGCTGTAGCGGATCGAAAGCACTGAGGGGAAGAAATGGCATCGCCTCAGAGCTTTGCTCCCTTCAACGCAGCCACGGAGTCTTGGGAAGCGTTCATAACACGTTTTGAGTGTTTCCTGATTGCTAATAACTACCGTGAGTTATCAAGTGAAAGGAAACGAGCATACTTCTTGAGTTTATGCAGGCCAGAGATGTTTGAGACTGCAATGACTCTCATGGCCCCGCGATCTGTTCATGAGGGGACTTGGGAGGACTTTATATCCAAGTTGAAAAAGCATTACGCCCCCGCACCATCCCGAATAGCGTGCCGCCAGCATTTTTATCACAGGGACCAAGCGGAGGGTGAGTCAATAAGTCAGTATATTGCAGCATTACGTAAAGCGGCGCGGCATTGCCAGTTCGTCGATTTAGAGGATTACCTACTGGATAGATTAGTTAGCGGGGTGCGTGACGAGAACCTCAAACGACGTTTAATAGCCAAGTCAGAGCTCTCGTTCCAAGAAGCCGTAGATGAAGCTTGCGCTGCAGAACTGGCCACCCTGTCGCTAGCAGATTTGCCCCGGGGACAGAGTCGCAGCAAAAGTAACACTGAGCCAGTTCATTATAACGAAACGGAGTATAGCGATGAGGACTGCCTGGTGGAGGATAGTGATGTGGATCGCATCAAGGAGTCTCAGCGCCCTATGAGACAGCCTAGACAATACCGTCAGTTTAGCATAGGGGACGGGGTATATGCCAGGAATTATGGGGGATTGCCGTTGTGGCTAGCAGGGATGATAGTAGGAATAGCGGGGCCGGGTTCTTACCACATAGAGATCGAACAAGGAAGAATTTGGAAGCGACACAAGGATCAATTGCGGGCACGGAAAAAATTGTCAGACAATAGGGGACGAGAGGAGGAGCCAGGCACACAGGACGATAGGCAGGAAGGGGGTGGCAAGGAGAATCGACAGCTAGATAAAACACACACACCTGGTAGTGAAGGGTCAGAGGGTTTACCATCACCAGTTAGAGGCGACCGGGCCAGGGAGGTTGGGTGTGAAAATAGGCCACTGAAGGAGGACGCTCGATTCCAGAAGGAAAGTTCGAATTCACCACCAGGGGAAGGGGTGGAGATCCGGCGTTCCGGACGAATACGTAGAAGACCGGCCTATTTAAGTGATTACGCATGCGCCTAATGTGGCGCACGCTCATCTTGGTGGGAAGGGGTGTTATATATTGAGTCTAGTTGCCGGATGTTCTGATTGGTCGTTCGCAGCCTAGGATTTCATTGGTTGTTAGTTGACAGCTGTTGTTGTTGTTCGGTTGTTCAGTTCTATTGTATTTGCTATGGTTAAATAAAGGTTGTGAATTGGATTCAGACTCCGTCCTGTCAGCCGGTCTCTTAGGATGAAATAGCCAGCACATGACGCATCTGGCCTGTGGGCTGCAACATTGACAGCCCTGGTCTAGGGCCTCATAAGTGCATATTAAAACATTAAACTTGACCCAAAAGCAAACTGGAAGCAGGTATACTCTCTCAAATCCAGCATGATAAGGTAAAAGCTAGACCTACTATATAACATCATTGCTACATTTTGCATTATCAACTTCTGCACCATGTATAAGGGCCTCCCAGTGAAAGGGCCTTTATGGGTATGAGTTGTAGAGATACCCACTGGAGTTGCATTCCTTTCATATGTCACAGTAAATCTGTTTTATATACTCAGACCAAGACTACATTCATTCTATGCCTATTTACTTGGCTTATCCCCAAGGAAATCTACATGGGACTGCACGGAGTGTGTTAAGATTCAAAGAGCATACCAAATTTGACACTGTATCTTATTGAATACAGTGGGTTTTCTTCTGAATAGACATACATAAAATCAGGGCATATCATAGACTCAGAAAAACCCAGGCAACTTTAATCTTTTAATCTCCTGGCTGCCATTATCTATTAACTTATTAATTTATTTATGATGTATTTATTTTACAGCTTTTCTAACCCTCTACATTCCCAATAGACTCTGGGCAGAGAACAATACAACGAAGACAATACATCAGTAATATAATTAAAAATATATGTTGGAAGCCATATTTTTGATTATTTTTGCTAACTGAAGTAGTATTAAAATGATGTATTCTTGTAGTGACAGATGTCAGCATTTTATTCCAGTTACTTATGTTTGGAGTGTGAGAGAGTCTTCAGTTATTTCTGTTGCAACATAGACTATAAAATAAATGGAAGGAGAAAGAGAATTTTTGAATATTTGTATGTAAAAATACATGACGAGGATATGTCTAAATTTTAGGCTTTTCATAAACTTGTAGCCTAATCCAAATAGTGACTGGCCTTCCTTCTGATTGACTCATAAAATTGTCCTAGGTTTTTCTATGAAAAATAATCACAACCCTGCCATTTCTCTTCACAGCCATAGGAAATACAACTCTAGGAACTTAAAACCACAACACTTATGTAGGTCACACATGTAATTAAATTCAAGGAGAGTAATGTAGAATGAACATAGTAATAATATCCACACAGAGAAATCTATAACTAATTAAAATGGTGTTTTGTGGGTTTTGCTTTGCTTTTGAGTATATAATATAATCACCTATTAACAAAAGAAATCATGAAACTATAAATATACATAGCACAATTTCATGACCATTTCTACTAAGAAAAGGAAGGAAGGAAGGAAGGAAGGAAGGAAGGAAGGAAGGAAGGAAGGAAGGAAGGAAGGAAGGAAGGAAGGAAGGAAATAAAACTTTTGTATATGTTGTTGGTTCATTTGAAATTAATTATTTGATTTCAGTCATGAAATTAGATCTTATTTGTTTCATCCAAGATCAACTTCATTTGATCTTTACTCAAGTTAGTATTTCTTATCTTATTCCTGGTGATCAGGAATCATAAAAATTAATACACTATAATAATATAAAAATGCTGTTATCCAAAATAATTGCTAAATGATTTGTCTTTAAATATTTACTGGCCTAAATATTGTCATTCCAGAGATGATGTATCTATCCTCCATCCACTCACAGAATTTATACATGAAATTAAAATAATTGTTAGATTTAGCTGGAATTTCCCAAAGCCTTGTGCTCAAAAGGAAATAAAATTCTGAGTATATTCATTATCTCTCTTGCACTGTACACTTATATCCATTAATTTGAGAGGGCTTACTTCTGAGGAGACATGTATAAAATTGTACTACAAATGCTCTATCAGCTATATCAGCAGCATCAAACATCACCAGCACTTTACATGGAGGAATAGCTATTCTACAGCTGTAAAATAATAGGTGTCAATAATCCCATGATTAAATACTGTATATGTAATACAAACCCTATTCTGACTACCTGTTTTAGGGAATCCATTGAAGCAACAAGAAAAACATTTAAAAAAAAAAAACTAACAGTTTCTGAATAGTATAGACTTTTCTGGTAATTTGACAACAAGTTCTACATAATTGTCCTATTGATAATTCAAAAGATATAACATATATGGTAGCCACCTTCCAGTAAAATTGCATGTTTAAACTTATTATTCTTTTTCAAGATGCCATGACTTCAACACAAAATTCCTGTCTTCTTTTCCTTTTGTTCTTTTCTTTCAAGAAACTCAGAATGGCCCACCATTCATTCTTTTATTTTCACAACAATCTCATAAGGTTAGAAAACAAGAAGAGAAAGATAGAGAGATAATGCAGTGTCACCAGCAGGGATCCCTAGTTCTCTTTTTTTATATATTATTCTGTTTCTTTGAAATATATGAATCCCATTTTTTATTTATGCATGTACTGTATGTATTTATATCCCATTTATTTATTTATCTACTTTTACTTAAAGGATGCCAAGATCATTTTTATACTAACGATTGATATTATTTTCATAGCATCATGCACCCATTGTTAAAATGATATAAAACTACTCTGCCTCCCTATTACTTGGCACAATGATAGCTGGATAACACTTGAAGATTTTTTAAATTGCTGATGTGAAAATGACCTAAGGCACCCTCTTAATTGCCCTAGGACTGTTGCTATGTGTTTATAACTCATAACTAGGCTATAGCTCTTTTGCGCTAGCAACTAGAGGTATGCAAAGCTTCAAAGGAATTATTCATTTTAATAATGCTTTGAATGATACAGGAGTTTTAAGAGCTCTAAACTTTGTACAAATGTTGTTTTTAAAGACTTGTAGAACCCCAAATACATGTATACATGTACACATTACATTACATTACATTACATTACATTACATTACATTACATTACATTAGGTACATTAGTCATCTAAGTTAATCAGGAATAAAAATCTGTTCAGTTCATTTTCATCTAACCTTTAACTCTAGGTTTCATGATGGAAATAGCTCTATAGGGAACTCTTCTGATAATTTTAGAAAGGTTTATAAGGGAAAAAAATGAAGGCATGAGTGCTTTGACAACTTCCACCAGACCATGGATTTAAATAAAATGTACCCTGTAAAATGTGAGTGTGCATTTTCAGTTATTTATATGTTTATTATTGGTTTATTATATATTTTAGATCTGTCCTTGTAGGATAGGTCCTGGCAGCATACAGGAAACTCCCACCTCCAAATTTTTCCTCATAACAAACCTGCAAAGGAAAAACATTAGTGACCCAAAATCATTCAGTAAGCTTCTGTGGTGGAAGTGGATTTGAATCTAGGTCTCCTCAGTCCTAGTCCAAGACTTTAATCACTACAAACACTGGTTGCTTATGGGGATGTTAATCATTTATAAGCTGCAATCATATACCTATGCTTATCTAAATATAAACATTCTGTTTACAGTAGCAGCTGCACGCTGTCTGTTGTCCTGTGATCACTTGACTATACACTCTATTGATACTCTGATACACTACCTGAAAAATAACTAAGAGGTTTTTTTATGGCATAATTATCACAAGGAGAGAAATGGAAATTAACATGGACTAAGCTGACTGACAAGGGAAGGAGACACAGAGAAAAAAAGAAGAGGTGGCTGATGAACTATGTTATATTAGGCAGTCTTGGAACTGCTGAAAATTTGCTTTTCCAGAACAAGCCCAATGAACATTGCTGAAGCAATGTTAAAAACTACTGGGAAAGAGTGTGGATATCAGAATAAGATCCACTTCAGAGGAAAAAGATCATCTGTTGTGGATCAGATTCTGAAGAAAGATTAAGGAAGACAACAGCCTGCCAGGCTAGAAATTTCCAACCATATGTAACCAACACTCTAACTTAACTCTGAAAGGGGACTTACTGCATAGTTAGCCTTGAACATCAGAAAATTTGTTATTTGATTTGTTATTACTAATAGGGAAAATAGATTCATAAATGGTTTCGTGTGCTGAATGTTTGCTTACCTAGCTGTATCCAGTACTGAATTTAGCTTCCTCCTTTTTCTAACCTGCAGCCCTATACCTATGAAAAACCAAACACCTAGGACAGCCTCCTAAAATTGCAAGAGAAGTATTTGTTATTTTATTTTTTTATTTTATTTGGAAAAATTATATTGCCGCCTATTTCCTCACAGTGCCTCAAGGCAGCTTATAGGAAATAAAAAACAATATAAAAGAAATAAAAATAATTAAATAATTAAAATAATTAAATAATTAAAATAATAAAATAATAAACCCCTCATCCACCCCACCCTGGTAACAATACACACTCATACCAGCCATTTAATGGACTCCATCCCGCTCTGGGTTCCCCAGGCCTGCTGGCAGAACCACATCTTCAAGGCCTTTGAGTGTTAGGGTAGGGACCAGTCTAATTTCCAGAGGGATGATGTTCCAGAGGGAAGGACCACCACGGAGAAGGCCCTTCTTCTGGGTCCTGCCAGATGTATCTCCTTGGGGAATGGACTCACAACATTCCTTGCCTTCCTGTTCTAGTGGATTGGGTGCAGGGGTGAAATCCAGCAGGTTCTGACAGGTTCTGGAAAACTGGCAGTGGAAATTTTGAGCAGTTCGGTGAACCGGCAAATACCACTTCTGGCTGGGCCCAGAGTGGGGTGAAAATGGAAATTTTGAAATATCCTTCCCCCTGGAATGGGGTGGGAATGGAGATTTTTGCAGTATCCTTCTCCTTCCATGCCCACCAAGCCACGCCCACCAAGCCACACCATGGCCATCAAGCCATACCCACAGAACTGGTAGTAAAAAAATTTGGATTTCTCCACTGGTTGGGTAGATGTGGTCACTAAGAGACGGTTCCTCAGATAACCTGGTCTTAAGCCATGAAGGGCTTTAAAGGTGACAACCAGTACCTTGAATTGCACCTGGAAGTAAATTGGTAACCAATGCAAAAGAGGCGATATATGTATACATCAAGGGCCACACGAAACTTTGTGGGCTGTTGCATTTTGCACTAATTGGAGCTTCCGGATGCTTTTCAAGGGCAGCCCCATGTAGAGCATGTTGCAATAATCAAGACAGGACATGATTAGGGCATGAATTATCATGAGTAGGGATTGTTGGTCCAGGAAAGGGCATAACTGGTACACAACCCAGTGCAAAAGCCCTCCTGGCCATAACTGCCACCTGCAGGAGTTACAAATCCAGGAGAACCCACAGATTATGCCCTGGGTGTGTTTGGGGATGTGTGATTATGCACTGCGTGTGCCACCTTATTCAAGACCAAAGGTGACAATTCTCTATGAAGCAAAGAACCCCAATCCCAGAGCCACTCGGTCTTGCCAGGATTCAGTTTTAACCTATTATTGGGCAATATAAACCCTCCTTTTTATTGTATTTGTAGTGTTTATTCTCACAACTGCCTTGCAATTATTACTTCCATTTTATAGATGTGGGAAATAAAAACAGTATATGCCAGTTGTTTCCATCCATCTGCCCTCCATCTGTGATAGAATTCATATTCAGGACCAGAATTCCTAGCTTTTGGCCATGCAAGTTTGGGAAGACTAATTGGATTCTAATCTAGTGCACAATAAAATATGCTAAAGCTATGTTATGTTTATTTAGGTCCAGAATATCTTGACTATGTTATATGCAAATTGCAATACAAATTCTCATTTAGATGTAAAATAAGAATTTTTGAACCATGCTGGACTTCAAAAAAAACCTGTGTTTTCAACAGTTATTTCATTACTCAGCTAAGCATTATCATCATAATGGTGGGTAATGAAACATTTGCAAACAAACAATCAAGAACCAAGGACTCCACAGTTCAACTCTGAGCTACTTGTTATCTTCTATATCAAGAAATGGGCTTTCAGGATTTATCTTTGAGCCTATAAAATTATTCTTTTCTAAATTAGATATCACTTACTTAGTAGAATAAAAAAATATCAGCTGCTATGTTTTAGATTACTTATCCCACTCCACTCCAGGCTTACAATTTAAAATAAAACAAATAAGAATATAAAATTCAACTGAGATTTAGTTTCCAAGATTTTCAATATTTCCTATAAATTATCTATATGTGTAAGATAATGACAAATAAAAGCTTAATATCTAACTCTGTATGGCAGGGGCGTCACGTGATGTATTTTCCCCTTCGCTAAACTAGATGTGGGAATGGCCAGCGCATGATGCATCCGTCCCCATAAAATATTTGCAACATCTTGATGGTAGTATCTGCCTTACATTATTAATTTGATATTTTTAATATCTATTTAAATAAGTGGTTACAATTCATATTAAATTATTTAGAAGCATAGCAATCAGAGTGGAATTTCATCTTATCTAAAACAATTCAATTTATTATCAGTTCCAGTATGAGCCTGTATGTCCGATACTTTTTCTACTGCTGATGAATTCAGAGAGGGAAAATAGATTAATGGAAGAGCAGGTGTTTTCATATAGAACAGAGGTGTCAAACTCAAGGCCTGGGGCCAGATTCGGCCCACAGGGTGCTTAGATCTGATCCGCAGGATTGCCCTGGAAACAATGAAGGACTGGCCTGCAGTGCCTCTGCCAGTGAAAAGGGAGCTCAGGAAGGCTGTGTGCTGTTTTTGCTGGCAGAGGGTTGCAGGAGGCCGTCGCAGCCAAAAATGGAACTCGGGAGCCCATTTTTGCTGGCAGAGTGCTTGAGCCACCACAGGTGCCCCGACACGAATGATGTCAAGCTATCCATGCCCAACCTGGTCACACCCACCCTGGTCAAACACAATCCTAATGTGGCCCTCAATGAACTCAAGTTTGACACCCCTGATATAGAAAAACTGAGTTTTGGCACTGGCATCTCCATTTTAAAGTAAAACACATCTTTTCATATTTTTATCAAGTTGTCTAGGAATAAAGAAATTCTACACTTCTAAAGGTTGCTAAACCGCAACTCCCAACATCCCAATCAGCCTGATCAATTGTAAAAGATACCAGGAAGTATATAGGTTCACCATAGTTGGTTCAAAATATTTACTTTCAAGTTAGCTCAAGTGAGTCTCATTTTCAAAACCTTGGAATACTGTGGTTAGTCAGTATAGACAAGCCTGAACTAGGTAGACTAATTCCTTGCCTTGTGTTAAGGTTTTTTTACTTGTGTGGGGAAATATATTTGTAATATTCAAGACCTTCATAGATGATTTCCTAATTGTTATTTTAAGACAATTGTGCCACTGCAATAAGAAGTAGAGGAAATTAATTATTAGGCTCTTTGTTACGAGATGGCAAAATTATTATTGCATTGCATATTTTGAGGTCCCACAACCCTCACCCTTACTGAATCTTCCTGACTATCTCATGTTTTTTGACACTGTAGACAAACACCGACTGATATGTGTATATAACAATGTCAAAATCTTCATAGCTATCATGAAATGGAGGATGCATTATGATTAAGGTGAGAAACTGAAATTGTACATGTTGCTTTCTGGAGGCCAAAGTGTTTCCACATGCTTTAGCTTCTGTATACTAGCAGTTAAAGTGGCCATTGCAATCTGCAGCTTCTTTGTTTGAATTGAACCTCTGTCTCATACTTATGAAGCATAAAGCCTCAGGGTGGCATAACTATATATTTTGCATGTCTTCCCTCTGATGCCCACCAGGCCACCTATGAAAATAAAATGCATTTCCATGGGTTTGCCTTGCAAAACATTTACATGAAATATTGCTCATTTACAAGCTTGTATGATCATTCTTGTTCATCATGCAATAAAATATTCATAAAATGCAAAAGCATAGCAGATATTATAGCATCTTAATTTTAAAAGAGAAACAATGCATTGTGGCTTCCAGATGCCATAAATTTAGTGGGTGGGTGGAAATGAATGCTAGCAGAAGTAAAATTATATGTGCAATCTGCTTCAAGAATTACGTCATATTTTTTAACATTCTAGCCACTTGCTTGTTTTCTAAAATGAAAATGATATTTATGAAGGAAAACAGAAATTACTCCAGAAAAGCAATAAACATGCACAAAGCCCACAAATTCTTCTGAGACAGCCTACACTTGAACTCTCACATTCATTGTAAAAAAAGCAACAGAATTAAAGTGTTATTATATAAACAGCACGTTTGAATGATTAAAATAGCCAAGCTGGAAGGCAAGTGAAGGTCAGTTTGTTTCACTATGAAGCAAATAGCTCTCTACTCCAGGTTCATCCAGGCTGTAATGTGCTGGAATCATTCATTTATTATAAACGCAAAGCTTTGGGCCTTATTCTTGATGGAGAAGGTGGGGGAAAAGCAGAGAACAGAGCTATCCAAAACAATGTATTGTGAGATGAAATTCAAAATGGCTCCTCTTCATGCTCAGAATTTATCTGAGTTAGCAGTTTAACTTGATTCAGTATTAGCAGTAAAAGGATCCTCTATCGCCACTGTACCTGAGACAGCAAATGGACATTTGGGGGTACTAGAAGATCTTATGTAGCAATAGCATCCAGAATACACACCACTCTCCTACAGCAGAGTGAAAAGCTTCAGAAGGAACAGCCAGGTTGCTATCATAGCTTCACCATAGCATCTTCTGCCTATTAAGATTTCTGTCTAATGATAGAACTGATTATATCTATTATATGGTTATAGGTATTATATACTGTATATGAGTGAAAAAAAATCTTTTAAATGAGCTACTCATATTCTATGCAATTTTAATCGGTCTTATCATATATAAATAATACATGATTATTTATCTGATTTTCTAGTGGTTCAAACGTGATGGATTTTTCTTTTGTCAAAAAGAATTCCGTTTAATTAGCAAATACTTACAGCTAGATAACCCCGCTTATGATCACAGGAGATTCCAAATCCATTTACAAGCCTTATGCAATATGTGTAGTCTTGAGAAGAACATTAAGAAGAGGAGAAAAAAAGAAGTCTAAAGTATGTGTGGGAGGTAGAGGAACTATGGGGTGTGTCTTTCCCTGCAATTGATGGGAGCAAACTAAAGGAAGTTTGGAATTTGCTGATGTTCTGACCATATCAACATTTTTTTTAGCCCCACTCACTCATGATAGATTTGACTCCAACATGTTCTACTGTAAAATGTACTGTTTTATGATATAAATCAGTAATGTACATAATGGATTAAAATTAATGAATCATTGAGTAAATTAATATTCAGATTTTAATAAATTTTCAAGGATTAGATAGTTAAATTTTATTTATTGGTTTTGAATTAATGGTGTATCTTGAAATTGGAATGGGAGACAGAATCATTTTTCAGATTCCAATCCATCATTTTGCCTAAATTTTAGCATTTTTTCCTGAATCACACAATATTTAGACTTAAAATGTAATAATCCAAATCATTATTTAAAAAAAAGTTAATAACAGCAAGAACATCTATTGTAATACAATATTAAGGACTATGGTAAAGAGGTCCTGCCAAGAATATATCAGTTTTCACTGATTAATTTAGTTTTGTTGCCTTCAACCTTCTATTTGGCTACTTTACCCTCAGCCTATCTGACATAATGGATTAAAACAAGAGGGGGAGCTCTCACTGCATCAGCAAAGATGGACAGGAGGGGGAGGGGTGGAATAAAAGGCCTTTCTTGTGCTTTAAACATCAATAAATCGTGGTTTCCTTCAGACAAGTCCAAAACCTTTCCCTTGACCCTTGCTTAGCATCAATAAGATGGTGTAATCCGATTTGGATTCAAGATGCTGGCATATTATAATTACAATATGTGGCACATTAGATATGCTTCCATAATGAAGAATTTGGTTTACCAAAAATGTCTGCACTTTTGCCAGAGAGCACGATATGGCCTTTGATTATGTGAAATATTTTGTATTTCATGCACTTTTTTCATGCAATATACTGTCTTATAGAGATAGATGAGAGAGAGAGAGAGAGAGAGAGAGAGAGAGAGAGAGAGAGAGAGAGAGAGAGAGAGAGAGAGATTCTGTAATACTTCAGTATAGTATTAGAATTACTGTATCAGAGAATATCTATCATCTATCTATTATCTATCTATCATCTATCTATCAATCTATTATCCATCTATCTATTTATTTATCTATCTATCTATCTATCTATCATCTATCTATCTCACCTTATTTTTATAGTCATATTCATCACCATACAGATACATATACAAACAAAGCAGTTTATCCAACTAATAAACAATTATTCCCTTGTCTAACTGATTTAAAAAAGTAAAATTGCGCTTGATTATTATTCTATTCTATCTTTTATTATTTTCTATCCTAGCCTAATAACGGTCAGGAAATTAATTAGGTTGAGTCTACTAGACCAAGAAACCCTTTATCTTTTTAAAAATTTCACTAGATATCATCCACCAAGTAGAAAGGTGAGGTTCATCTGCTTCTTTAAATGAGCAGTAGAACATATTTTCTTTCTGTGCACAAAACAGCTTCAGATAAAAGGATCAGATAGTAGGTGATAGGAATATTTTCCGCCTGAGATCTGCAGAGTTATTGCCTTCTATAAAAAAAAATCCTAAATTAAATGGGCTTAAACTCTATTTGCCTTGAATAAAAACTAGGTTCAATATACTAAGGCATATACTAAGGCATGTAAATTGTTTTGTCTTCCCCGGATTATAATGTTGAGATACAGTACCGAATATTTGTATATTAAGGTACTGCAAAGAAGCAAGGAAGTATGTATGTTCATTGTTGTTTTGTTTTTGGTGTGTTATCTTTTTATGATGTGTTGTTTCTATGTTTTTTTAACGAAAAATGTAAATAAAGATTATTTTTTAAAAAAACTAGGTTTTTCTTCAAATAATTTAGCTCTAAAATGGGATGGTTGTCTTGGGGTCACTGATAATTCAGTAATGGAAATAAGTAAGGCTTTTTTCTGTCTAATCTTTTTGGGTTGTAGGGGAGAACAGTCACCTTCTTAGATAAAATGTCATCTTTCTTTCAAGAAATATACTTTTATGTTCCAAAATAAGGCAAAGGCACACACATAGACCTATCTACTTCTTCTGTTGTGGGAAAAATCCACTTGTGCATTTTGTTATTTCTCACCAGGAACTAAAATGAAACAAAAAATGTTCAATATAAAATTTATATGACTTGAGATTTTTCCACTAGTCTTTTCAGTTCTGATGAAAACAGTCTACTTGAGAAAGTCAGCTCAATAATGCTAGGACTTTATATCTCAAAAATGCAGAAAAGCATACCACCAATTCCTAGAGAAAGGAGATAATCTTTCTTTAATTGGTCAAAGCAACTAACTCCTTCAAAAGCACTTTTCACTTTAATGGGCTGGCAGTTTTATCTCTATGAGATAGCAAATGCACAAATCTATGTAACCTATACATGGACCTTCTGTTTAATCCAACAAATAACCTTTGCCTAAATTTTTCCTATTGTCTCTTGAATTTTATTTTATTATTATTTTATTATTCATATTTCTATGCCGCCCACTCTCCGAGGACTCTGGGCGGCTTACACCAAAGACAGTATACTAAATAGCATATTGCCCCCAACAATCTGGGTCCTCATTTTACCCACCTTGGAAGGATGGAAGGCTGAGTCAACCTTGAACCGGTGAGATTTGATCCGCTGATCTGCTGAACTAGCAGTCAGCTGAAATAGCTGCAGTACTGCACCCTAATCACTGCGTCACCTCAGCTCTTAATATAGCCCTTGTTAGAAAAAGATAATATAGATCAGGGATTATCAGCACCTACATTCAGACCACTACCGACAACCTGACAACCCATTTCAGTAATTTGTAGGGATGTCCTGTTTAGAAAGAACTTTATAATCAAATTCTTGACCTTTTTTTATCAATTTATCTTATTCCATGGCCATTTTTACATTTTTAAATTTATGTGTTAATGTTTTCTTTACATGCAGTTGAAAAACAGTATCAATGAGGTCATAAAGTAGAGTACAAATTTAATAAATGAAATTAAATGAATTTTGCATTTAATTTAATTTTTCAGACCATTCTTATTCCATGGTCTACAATATTATACAGCTCCAACCTTGTGCTTCTTCGAACTTTGATGATCTGTTTAGCAGTCCCTGGGTCAAGATCACTTGCTTGTCTTTTTTATTATTCTTTTTTGTATTTTTCCCCCTCCCCAATATTGGTGCTTAGTAATATTTTGCTATATTATTCTTATATTATTGTTTTTTCTAAACTCCTGGAGTTTATGGCAGTCTATATATTTTATTGATTAATTACCTTAATTTAATTGATTAATAAAGAAATATCATGTCAGGATAGCTTATCTAGTTTCATTAAGTGCATATATCTTCGTATTGCAGTTTTCCTTGTAAAATTGTGTGAAGAAGATCTAAGAATATGTCAGATTTGTACACACACAAATGTACTAGTGATGCAAAACATTTTCATTTCATTGAGTTGAGTTAATTTATATTTAAATAATCTTATTCATGTATAGTTGTTAAAGGCACCAACTTAAGAAAAAGAGGCAGAGGTTAGATGTGGAGTCAAGAGAGGACTCTGGCTAGAATCATTACATGTCCACAAATGGTTCAAATCCATATCCCCTTGGATTCCATTGACTAGTATTTAGCATCAATTTAGTGCTGACAATGAGTTGGCTAGATTGTTATGTGTAGGTTTGAGCAAAAAATCTTCTTAACTGAAACTTAAAGTATGGTCCTGATTCGTTGTGCCTGACATCAGGCTAGAAACTGAGAGACTCTGAACTGTGGTCCTGCTTTGGGCATGAAGCCAGCTAGATGACTTTGGGATACTCAATCTTTCTCATCTTAGAAAGGAAGTACTGGCAAACCACTTCTGAAAATGTTGCCAGGAAAACTGGATGGACTTGTCCAAGCTGTCACCAGGAGTCAATACAGACTTTCAGGCATTTTTTAAAAAGAAAAAAATTAGGAACAAACTATTAAATTGAGAGAATACAATCTTGTCTTTCCACATAGAAATTGCTTCTATGGTTGTCCCTTTCTTCCCCATCTGTCCTATATAGATCTTTCCACACCTTGTTGAAGAAATAGTGCCTTACACCTAAGTGAAATGCTATTGTGATCATGTCTCTTCTGCCATTAAAATGAATGTTGATTCGTTCATCATCATTTCTCTGTGTCCCAATATAAGCAATATATCTGCTTGTGTACTACAATCCAAGATCAGTACTGAATGAGAGGTTGAATGAAGAATAAAGCTCACATCTTCTGTGGCTCCCAGAAGACTCTGTCAAGGACCTAGGAGTACTCATCTCAAATGATCTAACCAATGCCAAACCAATTCTTGAATACAGCTCATCTGCCTGGAATCCACACTGTATATTGGACAGTAATACAATTGAGCGGGTCCAGAGGTATTTCACAAGAAGAGTACTCCACTCCACTCCTCTACTCACAATAGAATTCCTTATGCCACCAGTCTTGAAATTTTGGGCTTGGACAATCTGGAACTGCGCTGCCTGTGGTCTGATCTAAGTATAGTAGACAAAATTGTCTGCTACAAGGTCTTACCTGTCAATGACTTCTTCAGCTTCAACCTCAATAATACACGGGCAAACAATTGATACAAACTCAAGGTAAACCGCTCCAAACTTGATTGCAGAAAATATGACTTCAGCAACAGAGTGGTCAACGCCTGGAATGCTCTACCTGACTCCATTGTTACATCCTCAAAACCTCACAGCTTCAACCTTAAACTGTCCACTGTGGACCTCACCCCATTCCTAAGAGATCCGTAAAGGGAGATTGCATAAGCGCAACAGCGTGCCTACCATCCCTGTCCTACTGTCCCTGTTTATTTGTATTGATTTCTTTCGTTCATATCTATGTTTATATTTATACCTGCTGTCTTGTACATGTTTGACAAACTAATAAATAAAATAATAAAATAAATTTACCATAGAGAGAATAGTGTGGCACATGTATATGCATGTTCACATGTTGTGAAAATAAGCTATAAAATCAGGGGTTTCTTCATGTGTTGAATGATCGAATAACATTACTTAATGCATTCAGAATAAAGGGAGATAATCCCATTCCCTGACCCCAGAAAGCCTAGTCAGAATGACATAGTCTTATTTTAAAAGTAGACAATGAAATGTATTTATTAGATAATAAAAAGTACAAGTGTGTGTATTCTGTCACATCAATTAAAGAGTACAGATTAAACAAATTACTAAAGGCAACCTGTTACTAATTCTGCCAATCATGCAAATGCATAAACAAGTTCTAGTTGCTTTTCTTTTTAAATAATTTATTTAGCAACCTAGAAGAATAGCACCTTTTATGGACTGTTAAATCTCAGATTGAGCATTCTAAACTTTTGGGCTTTTCAAATGGTTTAAAGCCAATCATACATTTAAAAAAAAAAAAAAAAGCTGCATTTCATGGCAGGCTAGACCTACTTCATCTCCAAAAAATGTTTCAAGCATTCTGATATACATGTGTCACCTCTCAGTGACAAATAGCTTGTATTAATTAGGCCCTAGACTTGGTGAGATTGCTGTTATTAACTGAGAGAAGATAGCTTGAATTTAATTGTGTGTGACATCAAAGTCAAGTGACTGATATTTCAAGCATCATTTAAAATGTTTGATATTGAAGTCATTGTTTTCACATAAAGACTGTCTAAAAATATAAATGAGATGGATGAAAAAGAGATTGAAAGCCATTCATACAATCTGCCTTTTGAAGTAAATTTGATGCAATTTCACAGATATTGTTGACCCTGCATCAGAAATATTTATCTAATTACCTGCCTTTTTAGAAAGTACAACTTTATTGATTGTGTGTGTGAGAGTGAGTATATACATAGCTAATGAAAACCCATATAATTGTAATACAGTGGCTTCAAAATAAATTTTTGAATAAAAAAAGCTATATGTAGATGAGAAAAAAAGTAACATTCTATTGTTGCTCCTTATATAAATTAACAGAAAGAAATAAGAAATTAAGACCAGAAGAAACAATGTAAGAGAGAAAGAGCAGAAGAATATAGCTAGAATTTATCATCCAAAAATTAATATTAGAAATTCAATTTATATTTGAATTATAATTAATTGAAGTCAAATTATAAATGCATATAAGGGGCAAAAGATTAAGAAAAATAACAAATCTTTCAAACTAACATTTAACTTATCATTTATATACAATAAAATTCTGGCATATTACTGTGCAGGAATGTAGAATGAAAAATAAAACATTTTTGTCCTAACTTATAGCTTGCAGTCATGATTTAGGGCTGTATTCTAATTTAAAAATGTCTCATTTGATGATGAATGTAATCAATTAATTTAATAAATACCTACTTTATACAAAGTACAAAAAGCAATGGTAGTGTATAAATCTTGATAGCCAAACTATAAGTGGTAGTACATGGTAGTAAAGAGATGTATCAATTCTAGTCATTACCATTTAGCAATTTAATTTTTGCAGCCAAGATTTTGTAGCTTCATAAACAAAATTTCTTCTGATATACAACAGGAAAGATTGTTACCATAATCTTGCTTTTCGTGTTCCTTTTAGCCAGAGAAGTAGGACATTGAACTGGAAACTTTACCATTCCAAAAGTATTTTTGTTTCTGAATATTATTTTCCAATTTTTCTCCAGCAATCATTAATTGACATTAACATGTAATATAATATACTCTAAGCAATCAAGCTTTGAAATAACAAGAATTCAAAAATGTTGGAAAATTGTCAGTTGGGTTTTCAATGGTGTAGCAGCTTTGCTTCCAAAGCTTGGGTCCAAAAGTGGTAAAAATATTCTTAGAGATCTTCAGATGGTGGTGACTATATATTCAGCTTCAGAAGTGACTAGTGTGCTTTACTTGGACTCCTTTTAAACTTACTCAGAAATTGCAAATTGTTGAAGTTTAGGGTGACCTGTTTGCTAACAAGTACAGTAAGTTCTAAAATATTTTAGCAAAATAATACCTACTTTGCAGATGTTGGATGATCTACCAGTAGATTTATGAGTACAATTCAAAGTGCTAGGGATGACCTACAAACCTATATTGCTATAAATTTGGAGACCATCTATAGTTGCACATCTTCTGTGAATATTTTCAGAATAGTATAATAGATAAACAGCAATATAACACAATAGTCTAAGACAGTGATGGCTAACCTTTTTGCTATCACGTGCCAGGAGGGGGAGGTGGGAGAGGTCACACGCACGCATGCCCACACCCATAATTCTATGCACCCCGCCCCGTGCATGCTCGCGCGACACCCCCCCCCCCAGAACTCAATGACCTAGTAAGCTCATTTATCTTTCTCACCTGGTTCCAGGGCCTCTCTAGGAGTCTGGGGAGGGAAAAAACAGCCTTCCCAACACCCCCCGGAGGTCCTCTAGAGGCTGAAAACGGCTCATTTAACAACTTCCAGTGGGACTGGAAGGCACGTTTTTTGCTGTCCCCAGCCTCCAGGGCCTCTCTAGGAAACGAAAATGGGCCATTTGACAACTTCTGGTTTTTTCGCCCTCCCCAGACTTCTAGAAAGGCCCTGGAACCAGGTGAGAAAGAAAAACGGGCCTTCCCCAGGTTCTCCGGAGGCAGGAAACAGCCTGTTTCCCTACTTCTGGTGGGCCCAGAAGACCCGAAAATCAGCTGGCCAGCGCACACCATGCGCGCCAGAGGTGAGCTTGCGTGCCCACTGATATACTGTAGCTCCATGTGCCACCTGTCGCATGCGTGCCATAGGTTCGCCATCATGGATCTAAGAACTCTTTCCTATTAGGTGTGAGAAATAAGAGGCCAAGTTTCTGTTAGCTGCTAGCTGCTCTAATCCTTTGACTCTGTGGTCCCACATAAAACAAACTTGTGAATGCAAAGCAAAAACAATTTCCTTTGTTTTATTAATATTATTATTAATATCTACAAAACAGAGGAAAGAAGGAAATAGGGCAATCTTGGAGGGGGGGAAATACTGTCTTGCCAGCATTAGAAGGGGGGAAAATATATTTTTGCCTAGAACAACAACAACAACAACAACAACACCCTGAGTTGCATTTTCCTTTGTCTAGTGACAGATAAAGACAAAGATCTCTTATTCTCTGCCAGATTAGACTATTTTCCCCTGCTGAGTTGTTAAGAAATGATGGGTACCTTTGATGACCAGTTCAAGATGCATTTACAAAGAGACAAAATTTTTCACTTACAAATCTTGTTTGGCATGCTGATAAACTAAACTATATTAAATATAATCTAGGTGAAATTTGTTTGCAATCCCAAATTTTTAGCAATTTCACAAAATTCTATTTTCAAATCATGATGCTATGAACAAGCAAATGCACAATGACTGATTAGCACATGGGAGTTATTTCAGAAAAGTTATAAAGTCCTACCAATTGCTGTTCAACACAAAATCAGAAGGGAAAGGATTGGATCCTATGATTCTCCATTTCATAATAAGTGGATTATAAATTACTATGACAGAAAAGAACACAGAAGAAACAAAGCACATATCAAAGATCTGTTTCACCAAGAAAATGTCTTTGTAAGGTGTAGTGGATCCCTCCCCCCCCCCAATTGTTTATGCCTACGTACATATCAGAAATGTAGTGAAATCTCTGAATAGTCACCATACATTTAAAAAATCACTGTTCTGTTTTTCGGTTAATAAACTATATGTGGCTGTGAATTTCTGTGGTCACACGTGATACAGAAGTAGGCATAAAAACACACATATGCTTTTATCAGGATAACACTTCATCCATCTAATGAAATGGAGTGCAATCCAGAAGGCTTTTAGCCTTACATGTTGTTGTATTTACTGCATTTGAAAGGCTGTTGATAAGTATTTGCTAAAATGGGATTACTTAACTATTACATTCATTGCAGTGGATGCTTTGAAATGTATTTTTAACCAGTTGGGTCCATACACAATACATTATTAAATAGACCGTGCAACCAAACTTAAAAAAAACATCAAATACCAACAAAGTATACTCTTATTATTTGTTCTCATATATTACTAATATACAATAGAAAAGAAAAAATATGTTTTTTAAAGCATTAGATTAACATCAGCTCCATCAAAAGAAATAAACCATGAACTAGGGGAATGCTTTAAATTTTTTCAGGTTTCTTTTTTTTAATCCAAAAGCTGTCTTTAAAACTGAATATACATTTTATTCTTTCAGTGAAAGGAAGTCATATGATTGAAAACCCTGTTTTAGAACAAATACAAAGTGAAAACTTTCATGACCAGTCTTGCTTTTTTTTTTTAATGTTTCCAGTGCATTCCAATAAAAAAGTCTTCGTCAACTGGGTTTCATACAAGATTTGTGGATTTAAACTTCTAGAATTCAGCAGTGCAGTGCTGACTGGAAAAATGTGGAAACTGTAGAAGCCTACAGTCAGACTCAAATCAGTGAATTTTGCTAAACCTATGTTCATTGGAAGTTGTTGAAAGAGGAATTTCTGCTATAGCTCCATTTTACCCTAAAATGTCATCCACATGTATTTATTATTTATTTATTTGTATCCCACCTTTATTATTTTTACAAATAACTCAAAGTGGCAAACATATCTGACCCAACTTCCTCTTCCTATTTTGCCCACAACAATAAAATCTGTGAGGTGAGTTGGACTGGCCCAATGTCTTCCAGTTTCATGGCTAAGGGAGGAGTAGAACTTTTGGTCTGTGATTTTCTACCCTGGTGCCTTAATCACTGGAACAAAGTGGCTCCCTAATGCTAATACAAGATGTCATCCACATTACCTAGGAATTCAACTTGCCATCACCAATTAGATCAAAACATTCATTAAAGTCACTAAAGGTAAAGATAAAGGTTCCAGTCGCACATATGTGCTAGTCGTTCCTGACTCTAGGGGCTGGTGCTCATCTCCGTTTCAAAGCCAAAGAGCCAGTGCTGTCCAAAGACGTCTCTATGGTCATGTGGCCGGCACTAAACAACAAAGGGGCATGGAACGCTGTTACCTTCCCACCAAATGTTGTCCCTATTTTTCTACTTGCCTTTTTTACGTGCTTTTGAACTGCTAGGTTGGCACAAGCTGGGACAAGTAACGGGAGCTCACCCCGTTACGCAGCACTAGGGATTTGAACCGCTGAACCTTTCGATCAACAAGCTCAGCGTCTTAGCCACTGAGCCACCGTGTCCCTTACTAGAGACACTAGAGAACTGTAAAATAAAGATAATAGTGAGGAGGGGTTTGCAAGGATATGACTGAATGCCACATATAGAAATGAAGGATAAAGTCACAGTGAAGCAGAAGAGTGAAAGAATTGCCTTTTCTTTTTAATTCTCAGACTATGATACTGAGAGATCTTAATCAACCCAAAAGTAGTTTCTGTCCTCACATTCACTCTCCTTATACAAGCTCCGACACATATATTTCCTTTATGGTTTATTGCAGAAAATAAGGCACAACTTTTGAACCAGCAGAGACAATGAATTGTACTTGTCTGCAAATTAAGACTGCACACCAAATGAAACTTTAATTCAGATAATAGCTGCAAATAATGGCTTCTTGTAAGCTAGGAAACAACTCGAAGCAGAGCAAAGAAGCAGGTCTATGATACAGAAATGACAGCATATCAGGTTCATCAATCCGAAGAGCTGAATATTCATAGTTGAACATTATGTCAATATGAATTCCACTAGCTCCATGGTATCATTATAAATGGGTTACTATTATTAAATAAAATCAGGATTAACAGAGATATTAAGAGTGATAGTGGGACTAGTGGTACTTCCTGAACACAATCCATTGTAATGGTCTAAAACACAGTTTACATTAAAACATTAGCAAGCCTTGTGAAAATAGCTAATGATCAGCTTTGGTATTTCTTAGGTCATGTGTTTTAGTATTGTATATTTCTGGACCTTCTAATGAAGGATTTAAAATCCTGACATCGTTGCATTATACTTTATATATAGGAATATTACGTATCTTTTTACTGTGAAATATTCGGTGGACTTTTAAGGAAAACAGAAAGACCATCCAATGCCGTAATAATTTAATTGTTTAAAAATATGACTTGAAACAAAGATGACTCTTGAGCTCATGGAAGCTGTATCCTTCAGGGTGGGCTTTGCCAAACGGAAGTCTATGCATTAGTTGCATTGATCTAAGCCAGCTTTTGCACATCAGAAAGAACTTCACAGGACTTGACTAAAAGGTTAAATGGGAAGGGTATCCTCTTCCCAGCAGTGACAACTGAATTTCGCATAGTAAGGAACTCACATATGGGAACAATATGACAGCTAGGCTCTTAAATGTATACTTTTGCTTTACAGGGCAATTGATATGTTGTGTAAGAAATATTACAGGGCAGGTGGCTGCTGTGAAATGACCTCATGGCTGAAGGTAAGTAGTGAGGCAGGAGGCCAAAGTTCAAGGGTGACTTTGTTAGTACCAAAGAAATACAGTTATTTTACAATAGCAATGCACCCTGGAGCGACTTACTTCCTCTATGAGCCTGAAAGGATTTTATTGTTAGGAAGGTATGCTGCATAATAGCTATATCATTTAAAAGAAAACAAGCAGATGAAGAAGCCATGTGAAACACAAATTCAGAGATTAAAAGAAAGCAGCACATATATTATGGCAATGCTATTTCCATCGATTTAATATGTTGAAACGTATTTATGGAATCTATGCAACTCAGCACTGGGTCTGGACTCATAAGGGGAAAAAAAGTCAAAACAACAACATTTCATGGCAACTGTAAAAGGAATACATTTTACTTATATTAAGTTATATAGCCACAGCCCTTTTTTGCCTGATGCGTAACAAAATAATTGCATTAAAGTTATTTCTCATAAAACGTTAGTACACTCTTGAATCAGACCAACATTTTGGTTCATTTGGAAGGTCACAGACATAGACTAAAAGACAATAGTCCTCTTCGTGGGGGAGTTGCTTTTGTCACCAATTCTACAATATTCTTTTTTGAGGTGTGCCACTCAGAATAGCCTCTAGTGTTTCTGCCGTGGATTTATCTAAGAGCATTATTGTCTTGGCAATTTTATTTTCACTTCTCTTCCTAATTATTCCAAACCTACCATTTGCCTTTTCTTTGCAGCAAATTATCATTTTCATTCAGTTACCCACCAAAATCCATTCCTTCTTGCTTTCCTCAGTGGCGGCATTTAGCCACTTCAGACCAATTAGTTGGTCTGCATTGATCAGACATTGTATTTTCAAGTAGCACAAAGTCAAACCAATTCCCAGTCTTATTTAGCAAGGTGCTAATTTCAGCCATTATAATGTGCCGGAAGCATCTTAGCAAATTCCTGATTTGACATTGTGTGTAAAAATACATGTAATTTGGAATTGGTTGAATAATGGAGAAATATCAGTGCTCCAAAAACCTAAGCAAAATGTCCATAGTACAGATTTATTCATAATGTGATTTTACAGAGTTTGTTTTTTTTTAAAGTACATTACTATTTTCTCATACATTTAAGATTATTTAGTCTATGTTGGGGAGATCCTGTGGTTAATTTTAAACATTTATATAACTAACTGGCACCATAAGGGAAAGTCAACATAACTTAGAAAAATATTTTCTCTTCTAAAAGTTATCTAGGATTGCTATTCTTGAACCTTCCATACAGTAAGGGAAATCTAAGCACTGCACTATCATCTAGTTAGACCCATAAAGCACAATGCATAAAATTATGCTGCGCTCATTATAACTACGTATTACTTGTGAAACTTGCATGTGAGTCATTGACAAGTGCATAAATATAAATATAAACTCAAACATTGGGTTTGATGCAACAAGGATTTATTAAATAAATCATACAAATCAAGGTTTACAAATAGTGGCTAGACTAATATAAGACAGTAAGATAACATCAAACAAGGCACATAAGGACAACATTTGAACCAGCCCAGATTAGCAATTTGAAAAAATGATGGTCTTAGTATTCATAAAATATTTTCAGATTTCTCCACTACTATTTCATTCATTCACCCATTCATGTTTTTTCCTTAGTGGTTTTTTAAAAATTTCTAGCATAATTTATTTATTGGTTGGACAATATTCCATATTGCCAGTACCAAAAATAGATCAGATTTTTAAAAAATCTGTTCAAGAGGCCTCATTCATGATGTTACCCAATTTACTTCCTTGGATCTGGTATGTTGGAGATATTCAACATGATCCTATTTCTTACTTCTTGTGAGATTTTAGACTTTAGGTCTATGTTATTTGCAGGTTTTAAATACTAGGTTCAGCCAGGATTGTAAACAAATTCAAAATATTTGGATTGCTTGCTTATTATGAAATAATCTGGAATAGTCTCAGCCTCTGATTCTCACATCCTCCACTTGTCTTTTTTCCATGAATACTCTTGCTCCCTACTTTTTTTTTCATTGGATTAGCTTTTTTTTTTTCATTGGATTTCATCCACACATGTAAGTTCCATAGGGAAAAGGCAAAGTATAAATGAAAATTTGCAGTATTCTACTTGGTGCATTAGGTAAAACAACCTCCTCTACCAAATGTCCTCTTTTTAGAAAATGTGATTAACCTGCATTCAGTGTTAATGCTGTTAAGCTTTCAAACTTGTCTTTTATTAGCTTCTTTACTTTGGTATGCTAAACCCCTAAGTAGCATCTAACGGTGATATTCAATATCTAAATACAATACTTTGAACTCTGATATTTACTAGGAAGATAGAGCAATTGTCAGGCCCATTGGGATGAATTGAGAGACACAACTAAAGAATTGCTACAGGCTTTACACAAACAGTGTGTACTTCAAAACTAACCAAAAATGCAACAGAGACAAAACAAGGTCTAGCCAGAAGAAAAAGTTGTCTTATACTTAACCTTAAGAATTTTGAAAAGAACAAAAGTAGCTAAAATTGTGTAACCAGAGCAAGCCATGATGTAAAATATCAAATAGTTTTTACTAGTCTACATTTTTGATAGACCCGCACCTTGTTATTTAATCAGAAGTATTTGCAGATGTATTTATGAAATTTTATTTCTATTTTATCCTTCAGAAATATTCTAAACAAGGTAACAACAGTATTAAAATAAGTAATAATAATACTGTATATTCAAAACCATTGCCATGAACAGTTATCAGCAAAAACAGATCACTAGCAACAGGCTGAAGGTTCATAATATAATACACTAAATATTTATAATTACTACAGTAGCATAAACAAATACTAGCTGGCCATCAAACATCAATAAATACAGCAGCTCCTACATATCTATAGGGAACTATTTCCAAAACTGGAATCCTCAGAACAAGCTGAGGAAAGCTGACAATCTGGGTTTGAGACCTGAGACCTGCATGACAGGGTGAGCTGACATCACCTGCCCCAGCTACTGCCCACCTAGCAGTTTGAAATCATGCAAATGCAAGTAGGTAAATAGGTACAACTTCGGTGGGAAGGTTAACAACATTCTATGCACCTCAGCATATAGTCATGCTGACCACATGACCATGGAAGTGTATTTGGACAACGCTGGATCCCTTGGCTAAGAAACGGAGATGAGCACCATCCCCTAGAATCAGGCGCAAGTGGACAGGAGAAACCTGTCCTTTAGAGTCTATTAGCTGATGACCCGGCACTGCCCAGGTATTTATAGATGTCGAAGCATTTGTCTGACAGGGAGCCATTGAGAGGAGCCTTTCTCCCCCCTACTCCCATGCCCATCATCTCTGCCCTCTCCCTTCCGCCTCCCACCCACTACCTGTGCCACCATCCGTTTTACGGGCCTGGGCCTGGAACATAAATCTCTGAGCTGGGCCATGCTGTGCCTTCTCCACCCCTGCTGAAATAGGCTGGGTCTCCTCTGTGGCCTCCATACTTGTTTCATCTCGGTTGGTGTGGTCCCGTCCTTGTAATCTCTATCTGTCTGTAGAGATTATCAATCATCCAGGTCATGGTTGTCCCAAAGGTGCTTTTTCAAGAGACAACTGAACTTTCTGGGGTTTTTTTTTAAAAGATGTTTCGCTTCTCATCCAAGAAGCCTCTTCAGAGCTGAAGAAGCTTCTTGGATGAGAAGCGAAACATCTTCAAAGAAAAATCAGCAAGTCCAATTGCGTCTTGAAAAAGCACCTTTGGGATTGTCTTTTATAGATAAGTGAAGAATTACATTCTATATTCTAATTTGGTTTTTTAAAGATGCCTTTGAATACATGAGGATACAACCATATCTCTTGTCTAAAACTTTTTAACACAGCTGCTTCCAGAGGTGTTTAAAAGCATCACAAATGCTGTTGTGATGAAAGATTTTGGACATGTGAAACAATATCGTATAAAAGGGGTGGAGTCGCATCCTGAGAAAATCACATTGTTTTCATCTTTTTCTCCCAGCCATAGCCTCTGGCTGCTGCAAAATACCAGGAGACTGCTTTGAGAAGTTGCAGAGAGAGCTATGCTTGTGCTCCTAAGCACTCCAATGCAATTTTTGAATTTGAAAAAGTGCACAGCGTTAAATGAAATTTTATTATATTCTATTAATAAATTAAATTATTAAATTATTACCTACATAATTAATCATAGTATAGGAGTAGTAATGTATACTGAGTGCTTCAGTACTGGAGGCAAATTCCTTGTGTGTCTAATCTCACTTGGCCAAATAAAGTATTCAATTCAATTCAATAGACATAGTCTAAATTACTTTTCTTGGACAGAAACTGTTTAAGCTCACAAAGAAAATTCAATTGATTGCTTCCCTTGAAGTTTACTACAGAATTGAATCCTTAAGAAGTCAGTATCAGGCTACAGCCAACGGACTATTTTGTAATGCATGTTTTTTCCACTGCTGCAGAAAAGCAGACCTCATTGAATCAGAATCACAATGCAACTTTCTCCAATTTCTCATGAGTTAATTGGTTTCTCCACTTTCTGAATACCCACTTTGTATGCTAATTTTATCAGCATGTTACATTAAACTAATGAATCTTGGATAATTGTAAGATCTTCAGATTAAATCTACTCTGCTGTAGAATGCAACTCCATCTATCACAGCAATGAATCACAGACAAGGAAAGTCCCAACCACCTAAATTGAATCTTCCCCATGTGTAATCTCTGTTGCTGCAAATACACATGCTAAATTAGAAGACATTGAAGTGCGAGCAAATTCATGTATTACAATCCAGTTGGTCCTATGTGCATCATTACTGCAATTTGTATGACCCGAAGCTTTCCCAGATGTATAGTTCCCTTGTGCACGGAATGCACAGTCAGTATTGACTCAGATGGTCCAGGAGTTGAGATTGAAACACCTATACTAGTTAGGATTTAAACTGGGGAAAAAATGATCTGCATTATAGTTGTTTGTTCCAGATAGGCATAACCTCTCTACTTATGTTAAAAGAAGTGATTATCAGAAGCAGCTGTCAGTCATGATAGAATAGATTAAAAGAACTTCCTAATCATGTGCCCCCTTTTTATAATCTCTCAGTGCCTGCCCATACAATTTAGGTCACTCCAGAAGTAATGTCTGGGTCCTTAACCAGCAACTTTCTGTTTAGCATCCTCTGCCTGCCACCTCTGCATCCATTTGAAGATGTATCTTCTTTCTCTTTAAAAGATATCTGATTGAAGAAGGTTTGTGTATAATTGAGGAATATGCAGTGGTGGGATTCAGCCAGTTCACACCACTTCAGGAGAACCGGTTGTTAGCTTTCTGAGCAATTTGGAAAACTGGTTGTTGGAAGAATCATTAGGGCAGAGAACCGGTTGTTAAATTACTTGAATCCCACCACTGGAGATATGGTACATAAGATCTTAGCAGGTGAGAAATTTGAAAGTAGTAAATCAGAGTAAAACTACCAATTGAAGAGTCCATAATGCTTGCATGCTAACCAGGTTTTAACATGCTACTTGATGATTGGCTGTAAGTATCATATTTACACTGTTGATTAAAAAAAGAACAGGATGACAAAAGTAGTTATTTTAAATATAGATACATTTTTAAAAGAAAATTGTTAGTGTAAACTGGTTAATTCTGACATGGTTTTTCCGAAAAGAATTGAATGTACACAATTATGAGGACCCGGATTGTGGAGGCAATAAGCTGACTTTGTATAAAAACGAATACCGCTTGGGGGGGGGCGAAAGCCCTACTAAGCAGGTATATACAAAAGTATGAAGGCTATTGCTTAATGCATTGTAAGCCTCCCTGAGTCTCTGGAGAAGGACGACATATAAATTGAACTAATAAATAAATAAATAAATAAACAAACAAACAAACAAACAAACAAATAAATAAATAGGTAACCAATTCAACATTGCTTTATTTAACTGATAAAGGGTATGAATTAAATTTTTAATGCAGAAGAGTGTTGATTTGGGATTTCAAAGTAATAAGCTTCAGAAGAGGGCATCTTCTACATTTTACATAAATAACTCAAAGCTTCTTATCTACAATTTAAAAGTCTGAAATAGAAAGACTTAATGTCATATATCAGGGGTGTCAAATTTAAGGGCTGTGGGCCACATCCGGCCCATGAGGTGCTTACATCTGGTCAGTGGGGCCGGCCTAGGAACAACAAAGGACTGGCCCGTGGTGCCTCTGCCAGTGAAAACGGAGTTCATGAGGGCTGCACGTGGCTCTCCCAAGCTCTGTTTTCCACTGCAATGGCCTCCTGAGATCTGTTTTTGCTGGCAGAGGGCTGCCGGAGGCTGTTGCAGCTGAAAATGGAGCACTGCAGAAGGCCATTGTTACCGAAAATGGAGCCTGGGAGGGCTGCACATGGCCCTCACAAGCTCCGTTTTTGCTGGCAGAGCGCTAGCAAAACAAACTTCTAGCAAAAGTGGCATTTGATGTTGAGTTGGCCATGCCCACCTTGGCCATGCCCACCTGGCCCCCTGAGGTCAAACACAACCCCAATATGGCCCTCAATGAAATTGAGTTTGACACCCCTGTCATATATAAACTTTCACCTATATTGTTACAAAATTTTATGTACCCTTACACAAAAAGAAATCTTTTCTATCCTATAATCCAATAATGTAATGGCAGTAGTAGGAGCATCATGTAGTAACTAACCAACTCAGTTAAAGTTTAGTAAAGCTATGTGACACCACATAAAATTGTTTCAGTCAACTGATAGGACCCATAAAGCTACCTAAACAATTCCTTTATTTTTTAATAAATTTATAAATTAATTTTTTAAGCAATTTTAATTTGGGGAATTGTTTCTTACCTTCTTTTCAAATATTAGGAACATTTGGACCATCAAGGTTTTTACAGCACCTGGTGAATTTCTTTCCTCTAATCTTAGCAAAAGAAATTTTAAATACAAGCTTAAGGACTTAATTTTTTAAAAAATAAATAGCAAAAGGCTGATTAGAACGTTGATTTTGGGAAGTTACAATGATACAATAGGACTTTGAAGACTGAATACTAGTGGAAATAAGGAAGAACTAAATTTGATTTATTAATACAGAATGGAGCAAAACATTTTGATATTGGATGTATTGAAGGATACTTTTAAACAAAGTCACAGGAATTAATTTTAAAAATGCCTTCCTTTATAGATGGTCTGTCTTTAAAATATATTATGAAATTTATAATTTTAATGAACAAAACTGAGACTGATTTTAAATACCAGAGTGTAAAAATGATATAGAAAAAATGCCTCCTGGATATAAAAAAAGAAACCAGCTGATATCTTAATAATTAAAAGGATATACAAATAACTAACCAAAAGAGGATTTCTTCACTCTATATTGTTTTCTCTGCTGGAGAAAATTATAGCATCATAAGAAGCAGGCTTCCATAGTTTGTCAATGTTCTCATGTTCCACCAATAGAATTTTTCCCATCCCAATTAGATGGTGTCAGCATAATGTATTTATTCAAAGAGTGAAACTTTTTTCTAATCAGGTTTTTAAAGCCAAGTTTAAGTCTATATATCCAGTTGGGATGGCTGAAAGGTGGTGTATAATGATTTGACATTGACAGTCAAATTTAACTGCATTTTATAATGATGGAGATTGTTGTATGCTGCTGATCACAGTGGGATCATTCCGTGATGAAGGATAGAAGTTAAGAAATTGTACAAATAATTAAATAAAATACTGCACTGGAAAGATAATAGCTTTTATAATTTGCACTTTCACCAAGTAAGGCAATGAACATATTTGAGTAAATTATTCTGTGCATGCCCCAAATAAGTTTCTTTCCTGCTGCTGAAAGGTCATGACTACTGGTCATATTTAAAATAACAACAAACAATAGCTACTACTACAGAAAAATAGTAATAAACAAATAACTAAACTTGATCTTGTATCCTTTCCAAAATGTGTTTTGAATCGTTATTTAGATTTTCTAAACCAGGTGCTCCCATTTTGATGCCATGTTTTTCTTCCCCGCTTTTTAATGGCATACAGATTAAGCAAATTTTAATTACTTGCAACAGAGAACAACGGAAGGAAAATAAGAAATCAATGGTGGACCGACCTAATCCTCAGACGAGCTGGGCACCCGCAACTCGCACTGAATAACGAGTATTTGTGGGTACACAGCACTTCTTAGAATCAGAAATATTAGCATTTCCTGGAGAAGAAGAAAAAGAAGTGGAAAATCAAAGTGAAGCAAATGTTGAATGTTTTGCATAAAGGCTTACAATGCACAATTAAAGTAAGGAATATCATTTGTTATCACACCACAATTTTTGTAGATCCTCCCTCCAGTAAACCAGTGACTACTATGTTCATCTCCCATGAGACTCATTAGTGAAACACTTGTAAATGAAATGACTCACCCATTCCGCCACACATATAGATCTGTTAAAACATGACACAATATAGTATCACATAATCCACATATCTTTGTTATTACTATATATAACTTATTTTGCATGTGTTGAATAATCTCTAAATTGGGAGATAGACTGAATATCCATGTACAAACATATAAGTTGGTTAATGGTTTATTATTATTATGATTATTATGATTATTATGATTATTCTGCTATCTAACAAAATGAAATTCAATGGTGAAAAAAGTAAGGTTCTACATTTAGGCAAGAAAAACGTGCAGGTATAGTATACGTGGTACCTTGCTCAATAGTGGTGTCCGTGAGAGGAATCTTGGAGTCCTAGTGGACAATCACTTAAATATGAGCCAGCAGTGTGCTGAAGCTGCCAAAAAAGCCAACACAGTTCTAGGCTGCATAAACAGAGGGATAGAATCAAGATCACGTGAAGTATTAATACACTTTATAATGCCTTGGTAAGGCCACAACTGAAATACTGCATCCAATTTTAGTCGCCACAATGTAAAAAAGATGTTGAGATTCTAAAAAGAGTGCAGAGAAGAGCAACGAAGATGATTAGGGGAGTTGAGGATAAAACATATAAAGAACAGTTGCTGGAACTGGATATGTCTAATCTGATGAAAAGAAGGACTAGGGGTGACATGATAGCAGTGTTCCGATATCTCAGGGGTTGCCACAAAGAAGAGCTAGTCAAACTATTCTCCAAAGTACCTGAGCGTAGAACAAGAAGCAATGGGTGGAAACTAATCAAGAAGAGAAGCAACTTAGAACTAAGAGAAATTTCCTGACACTTAGAACAATTAATCAGTGGAACAATTTGCCTCCAGAAGTTGTAAATGCTCCAACACTGGAAGTTTTTAAGAAGAGATTACATAACCATTTGTCTGAAGTGGTGTAGGGTTTCCTGTGTAAGCAGGGGATTGGACTAGAAGACCTCCAAGGTCCCTTCCAACTCTGTTATTCTGTTCTGTTATTCTGTTGTTGTTAGTCAGACAATTGCTTCTTCAGCACTCCATCAATTGATGTTTTTATGCTGATGTATAAAAAGCATAAGAGCATTATAATAAATTCATAAGAGTAGCTTGTGTAATTTTGCTATAGTGAGAATTTGATGTAAAAATGTCTCTTCAGTTTAGGCAGAGGTCTCAGAAGGGGATTCCAGTTGCTACAGTAGTATCTCCTGCCTGACTTGATTGAAGCTACACAATAAAATTTAGAACTGTCTTTTCAGTTACAACAAGTTTTGATATTGGAATTTCTCTGAATTGGAATCCACAAGCATTATTCTCTATATATGGAATAGAGAATATTTAACAAAACTGATAGTTCACCAAAGAGAACCAACAGGTTTGTTAAATTTTTTCTATTCCATATATATGTAAAAGGTTGGAGTGTTATATACACTATCCTTTATTTTTCTGGAATATATATCATGATTCTTGATGAACGTAACTTTTATTTTATGTACACTGAGAACATATGCACCAAGACAAATTCCTTGTGTATCCAACCGCACTTGGCCAATAAAAATTCTATTCTATTCTATGAAATTAAATAAATTTAAAATTCTAAGTAACTTAAAAACTAAAATAAAAGGTAGCCCACATTAGTACTAAAATGCCTATTAAAATAGCATGCTTTTAATGGCTTTACAAAAAGTCACTAGCGTGCTGGACAAACCAACACCAGAGGATAAGCTATTCTGTAATATTAGGGGCCACCACTAAGAGGAACTATCTTCAGTGAAGTTGTCCCCTTACCTTCAGGTGGCGAAGGTACCTCATCTCATTCATGACAAATTCACGAGGAATTATTAGTTTCTAGTCTGTAGAAACTAGGCTATACAGGTTAAAAGAAGCAATTAGAATGGGATCCAGGAAACCTATTTGAATAATTAGTGCAGCAGTTGAAATATTTGTTCTTTTTTGTTAAAGCAATTCACCTTTTCAAGATCATAAGTTACTGCATTTGAATGAATGATGTTTCTGCAAAAACTTTTTCTTGATTTTTTTAAATTCAATTTTTAGAGTTCTTTCCCAATCTAATCATCTACAAGAGCAATCAAGACAATCTTGGTTCTGTACCAGGTCTGAACTCTAAATGGAATTATTTTTGCCACAAAAAATAATTTGGTTGTGTTCTATTCTGGCATCTCTCCCTCAAATTTATATTTCAAGACATAATCATTCTCCTGTTCAACTCGCAAAATTGCCATGCATTTTAAAAATTATAAGGTATTTGCCATTTTTGTCATATATGCTATTTTTTAAGGCATTTGCTAAATATAAATGGTCTCTTCTTAAGACCTGGACCTATATACAGATCATACATGATATAAAGTATTAGAACATCTGAACACGGTTGACAACACAAGTATGGTTTTGATAAGCAATAGTCTTAGGCCAGTGGATATTAGGACAGACGCCTGAATCTTTATAAGTAAATAGGGAAATGCTTGTTACAACTACGGCATATTTCACATTCATGAGGGAAAATGTCCCCCCCTCCACCCATCAGCTGAAGATAAAGAAATTTATCTTGTATATTATCTAATAGGCCTTCCAGAATGAAAGACCACAGGAGGTAAGGCTAACAAAATTAATATGCAAAGAATTTCAACACTAGGGGCCTATAATTTTCTTGTAAATGGTTTCACTTTAAGGATGAAACAACACAGGACAATACCAATTTCTTTCTGGCTTTTTTCGTCTTTTTGGGGGGAGGGCAGTAGATAGATGGAGCTTTAAAAAAATTAGCACATGACAGCAGGTGGGACGAAACTAGACAAGTGGATATTCAAAGTAGGAAGACTGCAAATTTGATTTGCTTAGCATTTTGTTAACTGATTTGAATTCATTGGTATGTTAAAAACAACGTGGGTAGGTATATTTAATTAAAACAAGATTGGCTATCATTCAGACTAGAAGTAAACATTTAGTCTACTTAAAAAATCATTAAAATGCATGGGGAGAAGATTTCAGAATGTAAGCATGCCAACAATATTTCTGAAGACAGACAGACTTTAGAACATAAGCATACCAACAATAATTTGGGGTTTTAATGTTATAGATCATAAATTGCAATTTATTATTATGTTACATCTCCTTCCCAATACTTAAACTAAACCTATTATTGTTAGTTATTACCTCCACTCTGTGTCAACTTCCTCCCCACCCCTACTTCAAAAAAAGGGGCAAGGAGAGGAATATGCTTATGACTCAAGATATAATAGACTTCTAAAAGAAACAAAATTTAAATCATATGTAATGGAAGTTAAATTCACTCTTGCCTAGCTTTATCTAATAGTTTTTGGTATCTTTTGATTCATTCTTCATCACTATTTTGCAATCAGTCAAGAAGGAATACATGTTGTTTGTCGTGAAGTAAAGAACGCAATCTGATTAGATTTCAAAAATATATTCCAGCACCCCAGGAAGTAGTTCAATGCAGTGTTAGTCCTATCAATTTTAAAAAAGGTTAGTGTCAGACAGCCTTTGAGATGAACAAATCAGTTCAGTATAATTTGAAATTTTAAAATCAAGACTTTGAAATGAAGGAGAGAAACTATTAGGTGGCAGGTCTTGGTCAGATTTTCTTATAATTTGACATTTGGATGTGTTCTGAGATTATCTACTTTGACAAGAAGACAAATGAGGTAAAACACTTTTGTTGTTTAAGGGGAGTTTTTATGCTATATTATTAACAATTACTTGAAGTTAGAGTCACAGGAAAAGTTGGGTGCAAAACTATACTTTTAAAGAGGCTCTTCCGGAGATTCTTTTGTTAGAGAAGGGTTTTCTTTCTTTGTTACTCTGGGATGTACTCCCTGGCAGAGAATTCCATTAGTTACCATTTTGAAAAATACTGATAAAAATGCTTTTATTCTTTCTAGTAATATTTATTTATTTATTTATTATTTAAATTTCTATACTGCCCTTCTCCTTTCAGACTCAGGGCGGTGAACAGCCAAAAATAAAACATTTGTACCCAAAAGTTAAAATAATTTTAAAATAATTAAATAAAGTTTGGCCCATAATTTAAAACATTTCAATTAAAATCAGTATCAATTTTAAGAACCAATATAAAATCAGGCCAGCCCGGCTAACTGAAAGAAATGGGTTTTAAGGGCCCGACGAAAAGTCCGGAGATCTGGGATCACTTGTATCTCTGGGGGTAGATTGTTCCAGAGGATAAGCGCCATCACAGAGAAGGCTCTGTGATATTACTGTATAATAAACATTCACACATTAAAAAATGTAGAGAAACAGTGCACTATGGCAGTTAAGGCCCTGGATTAGCCGCCTGGATATGGTTTCTTCCTTAATTTACAGAAAGTACAGAAACTGGCTGAGTGACCCTGAGCCAATTATTTACTCCTAGGCCTTTGACCAGAAAATAATACTAAAAATAATCTCTTGACCAAGCTGCAGTAAACCAGTATAGTAAGCAAAGAATCTTTATCCTATAGTGGATTGATTCAGACTGATAATATTAAATTGATATAAGTAGCTAAAAATGAGAAATAAATTGATTTGAAGGCTACAAAAGAAGACCAAGGCAAGCAATATTTCTACATGGTTAAAACTCATAGTCTTATGAGTTTAGGGGGGGATTGCATCTGAGCAATTTATTATCTATTATTATTATCTATTTATTGAATATGAATGGCCACCCATCTCACTTGAATGTGCGTCTGAGCAGTGTACATGATTGCTGAAGTGTTGATTGATTGGATGTAAAGATTTTATTATGTTTAAAGATTTGGTTTTTAAAAATATGTCATATTATGGTATTTGATCCTTTTTGTAAGCCAACATATAAAGAGTTAAGGATTTGCACTGATCTTCCATTGCATAAGGTCATATATATTATTCTCAAATAAATATCCTTGTAGCTAAGGCCTTTGCTGATGGGAATACTGGTTTAATTTTCACAATGTCTGAAAAGGAATTTAGTCTGCTTATAATTGTTTAAAACTGACCCAAATCAAGAAAAAAAATGTAACTGTATGCAATTAATATTATCATCAAATCCTGAAATGAATAAAAATCATTTTGTTGGTTCTACATTTTATGGCAAAATTTGCAGAATTGTGAATTGCAGCATTTTTGTTTTTGAGGGTAGCTAGTGATCAAATTGTACAAGTAAGTTGATGTACTGACCCATTAAATGTTCTGTTTACAAAATGTCTACCAGTCACAGACAGTATCAACAAACTCTGAGGAAAAATTTACCCCATTATTGGTACACTCATTTGAGTGGATTAGCAAGTAATCTAATGAATCATTCAGATGTAAAAGATTCTGCAAAGAGTCTTTGCTTTCATGACCATTCAAATAAAGTACTCTTCAAGATGTTTTGTTAAAGCATTTTATACATAACATTTAACTAGGAAAATAGCTGAGTATTCTGCATGATTTAGCAGGCAGAAGCCATTTACATAAAACAACAGGTTGACCGTGTCTCTGTGGAGGTGTCCATTAAGTACTTTGTTCTATCACCCCAGAATGACATACCTCTCCAAGGTGATGCACTTCGTCAAGGCAGATCAACCATAACCTGCAGAGGCCTACTAAATAACATAATGCCATTTCTTCAATTTAGAAAAGCTATATAAATGCATATGAACTATGTAAATTCTCATTTATGTACAGGCTCTCTGATGTAAATGGTTCTGCAATATACATATTTCTAACATAAAGCCAAGATAGTCAAATGACCAATTATAATTTCTTTGAATTTCTCTTCTGCTCATTTTTTATAGTAGCAAGTTAAGGTAGTCAGAGTGGCTCTGATCCAATTCAAGAAAGTGATTCAATTTGAACTGTGGATTTTGAATCAATTCATCAAAGCAAGTTCATTTGATTTTGCAAATCAATTTGAAAAGAGAGCTTTCACACATTTACATCTTCATAACCATTAAATCAGTTCAAAGTGATCTTAAAGGTGCTTTTTTCAAAAGGCAACAGCACTTTCTTTGTTTTTCCTTGAAGACATTTTGCTTCTCATCCAAGAAGCTTTTGCAGTTCTGAAGTCAGATGAAAAGCAAAATATCTTCAAGGAAAAAAAAATCCAGTTGTCCTTTGAAAAAAAGCACCTTTGGTATAACCATGACCTGGATGACTGAGAATCTCCATAGACAATTCAAACTGATCTTTAAAAAATGATACCATGGCACCCTTATTTGATGCATAGTGTATTCCCCAGCTGTTTTAAAAGTGGGATATTTTTCTTCTGCAATGAAGATATTTTGGGGAGATGAAGACTACCACTGATCATTCAGAGAACTAACAAGTTAAAAGTACTTCTACAACAGTACTTCTACAACAGTGATGGCGAATCTTTTCGACAACAAGTGCCAAAACGGAAGCACGTGTGCACTCGTCTGGGCCGCAACCAGGAAGAGGAGCTGCCCAGTGCACATGCATGCCCCTGAAAATGAACTTCCGGTTCCAGCTAGTCTTCTGGATTTCTGGCATGCATGTGCGTGCGATGATCAGCTGGCCGGCGCACATGATCATGCAGGAAAATGGAAGACCAGCTCTTCCAGTTTCCGGCACTGCCGTACACACAAAGTCCAGCTGATCGTTGTGTGTGCATGTGTGCCAGAAACATGGAAGTGGAACAGGTGACGCTGCACGTGCCAGGCAACATGGCTCCACGTGCCACTTCGGGCACGTATGCCATAGGTTTGCCATCACGGTTCTACAATCTAGAAACTCTCATATTTTATTTATTGGACTTTGATCCCTACATTGCTCCATGATCTCAAGACAGTTTCCTTGGGATCTCACTCTGGGGTAGAAAATGCTGAGAAAGAGCAATTAGTCAGAAGTGTCCCAGTGAGCCTCCATTGCTAAGGATGGACTTGACCATGGGCCTTTCCCAGTACTAGTCCAACATTATCAACCTGCTGACCCAAAAGGATTCACTCAGTCATGAGTACAATAAATATAATGAATACAATACAACACTCTATATTAACTCATAATCAGTAGTAAATAATGTTTTAAATTTTTATTTACATGTTCCTCAATACTGAGAACTTAAATTTTCTTCAAATAGCTTTAAAATGCTTTCATAACCAACAAATAGCCCAATTATAACATTTTCTCTGAATAATCAGAGGAGAAATAAGGAGAGAGAAAAAAACATATATTTTTCCATGTAATTTGTACAAGAAAAATGGCCCACCATTGCAGGAATTATTAAGGTAGAGATAGAATATAAGTTTTTGAAAGTCAAAATCATTTTGAGCTAATACAGTTAGCATAAATGAAGTTATGATCAAATGCAGGGGTGGGTTCTACTTACCTTTACTACCAGTTCGCAATGGGAGAGCATGTGCGCTTTCATTCCTTCTGCGCATGTGTAGAAGTTTCTGCGCATGGGCAGAACGTCAATTATGACGTCCGGGTGGATGGACAGAGCCTCCCGCTGCTTTTACTACCGGTTCTAAAGAACCGGACAGAACCAGGAGCAACCCACCACTGATCATATGTATTAATCGTTACAATGAAAAAATTTGCTTTGTGATATTATGATGCAAACCTAGCCTTCAATACTTGTATCTATTCCAGTAGACCCCATGATTGCAATGGCAATTTAATAAGTATTTCTCATTCAAAGAAAAGTCATTAATAGTTTGTTTTAAAGGTTTGTTTAAAAAGAAAACGGGCAATCATAATTCTTACATCTACAGTAATCACAAATCTACATATAGACCAAATAATTTTCAAAATAAAATGCGTCCTCAAGAAGCTGCAAATTTAAATAGTAAAGATGTGAGATATGAGATGTTTAATATCTTCTATTCTGGCCATTTATCCAGAATAGTAAATATCAAGAAGTATTTTCCTCATGGAAAAGCCCAGATGTGAGAAGGCTAGAAGAGAAACCATTTAGAAGGCTGATTTTTTTTAAAAAAATAGAAAAATAGGCCAACAGCAAGAGAAAACGATTAAGAAAGTCCCATTCCATTCTCTTCCACTGAGAAATGTAGCTTCCTGATTCCCCTTTTCATCTTAATTATTATTTAAAACCTGCATATCAGAACTTTGCTAATCATATCTACATGGAAGATGTAATTAGTATTCCTCCATTATTAAAACTGGGCTGATTGATTAGTCAAGCATTTTATTAAAAATATAATTAAAACGATAAAAACTAATGCAGACTAAAAAGAAAAAAGTAGAACATGTAGAAGAAAGAAAGAAAAACCAAACAGAAAAGAAAAGAAAGAATATAGTAAAGAAAAAGAAAAGAAATATCAACTGACTTTCCCCTTTGTCCCAACAAGTATAAACAATTTTAGTAACTTTTTGCCTTCTCTTAAACTAAAAAAAAAACAAACTCTTTTTTCCATATTCCATCTCTTATGTATAAACTATCCTTAAAATCCTTGAAGATTTTCAGGCCTGATCAGCTAAAGCCCATTAAGGATTATTAGAAATGACAACGTATCTATTTTAACACTGATCAAGTGCCTTGGTAGTAATAGCCTTGGTAGTACAGTGGTCTAAGGCACCCTGTTATTAAGCTGGTTATTAAGACTAGCTGCCTGCAATTACTGCAGGTTTGAATCTCGCCAAGGCTCAAGGTTGACTCAGCCTTCCATCCTTTCTAAGGTAGGTAAATTGAGGACCCAGTTGTGGGGGCAATAAACTGACTTTGTATAAATATACAAAAGAATGAAGGCTATTGCTTAGCGCATTGTAAGCCTCCCTGAGTCTCCAGAGAAGGGCGGCATATAAATCAAAATTAAAAAAAAAAAATAATAAGCCAACTTTACATTAATTCATTTTCTTTTTATTATTAAAACTTGATCTTTATCTCTCCAAATAACATGCCAGAACTTGATTTTTCATTGATCTTTGTCCTTCCTCACAAAATTTTTCAATGCTTTAAAAAGTATATTCTATTCCACAATATCTTTTAGAACTAGTATCGATAGACATTGATAACATTCTTAAAATAAACAATAGGCCAATGTTTTCACAGCTTTTAAACATGTTAAACATTTGGGGAGTTACTTTCCAGAAACAAAATTCTAATCACTCTTTTGCTATTTATTCCAAAAGAGAAACAAATTAAGTCCTTAAACTTTATTTTATTTTATTTGTTAAATATTGAGGGAAACTCATCCAGCACTATGAGTTTATTCAAGCAATTTCAAGTTGATCAATCCATCAATGAAATCTTGAAACCCGAGTGAAAAATTAATTTACATTTTCAGAACAATTCTATTTTGTGTATCCTTATAAATATGGAGTGAGTTTATACAAGTAATCTTTGATTTATAATTGAGCCCAAAATTGCCCAAAATTGTTTTTGCTAAGTGAAACATTGCTTTTGTCCCATTTTATGACCTTTATTGCCATATTTATTAATCACTGCAGTTGTTAAGTTAGTAACACAATGGTGAATCTGGCGTCACCATTGACTTTGTTGTCAGAAGGTTGCAAAAGGGGTCACATGACCCCTGGACACTGCAACTTTATAATTATGAGTCAGTTGCCAAACATCTGAATTTTGATCACATGACCATAGGGATACTGCAATGGTCGTAAGTGTGAAAAACGATCATGTCACTTTTTTCAATGTTGTTGTAACTTTGAACAGTCACTAAGCAGACTGTTGTAAGTCGAGGACTACCTGTAGGGTTCTCTGAATGCACTAACTAGCTTATTTCAAATCTTCTCTTTCATGCTAATTTTTTTTTTAATCTGCAGTTATACTTATCAATTGCCTTGGTGATTATTAGTTCTAGGGGTCTTTATATTTAATGTAACTGCATAATTTAGGACCTGGATCTATGGTCCACAATAACAGTAGCAGAAACTAGAATGTATTATAATGAATTTATTTATAACTGTATGGTATTGCAGTTTCAAATTTTTCTAGATGACTACAAAATCAAGCTCTATTTGTTCCATATAAAAAGCTTCAGCAACGTAATCTTAGTACACTGATTGATACATTACATAACACATATTTTAAAATGTTTTCATAGTTTATAAACATGTTAAACATTTGGGGTGTTTTATATCATTTCCCTATGCATTTCTGATACATGCTTCTGAAGTATTTAATAAATTAATGGAAGCAATATAAAATTGAATTACTTGTTCCATAATCAAATTAATTATATATTAAGTTTCCCAAGGCTATAAAATATGAATGTCTACTGACAGTAGTTCTTCCATTATACTGTTGTTTCAGAGAAAAGTGAGTCTCCCTTAACATAATAATCATAAAGACTTTACAAATGTCAAAATCCCAGCAATATTGTATAGTTGCCCACTTACAGATAGGTATCTCAAGGAGGTGCACAATATAAACACATGTTCTTTGTTAATTCTGTTCATTTAATATACATCAAACAATTTTACCAACTTCATTGTAAAGAAAGATGGAGTCTGTCTTTCACTTTGGAAAAATGTTTAGTTTATACCACACAATTGTCAACATCTATTACAGCCAATGTCTTCTCATCAAACTTGATCTTTCTATATTCTTTTTTGGGGGGTGGAGGGGGGTTGACAGTGTGAATGGATATGATGGCATAAAAATATTCTGAATTTCACCTTTCTTTTAATGGATCTAAAAAGTATTGACTATTTTAAAAAGAGATCTTGAAGTCAGGGTACACAACTTAATGAAAATATTAATCTGGTATTCAGATGCTGTAATAAAAGACAAATTCCATCTTAGTAAAAAAAAATACCTGAAAACTGAATTGCTATTATAATATCCACATACAGATAAACTGAGATAATGGTAGGTGTACTGTGCACAGTTCTGGTTAACACATCTTAATAAGATAATATAAAGTTAAGAAAGATGCAAAAGGGGCAATAGGATAAACTTTTATTTTTGAACAATCAAGATAAGGTGAGAAGGACAATGGACACTCCTGTATTATATAAATAAAGTGGGGAGGGATATTTTTTTCACCTTTTCTCAGCATTAGGATTTAAGATCATAAATGCAGAGAACTTCAGGACCAATAGTAGGAAATACTTTCTGAGGCATTATATAGTAACTTTTTTTTGCCTTCAGGTAGAAGTAAGTGTATAGGCATATATCTATTTATTAAAACCATCAAAATGCTGCCTACTAATTGTAGATTGCTACAGTTATCATTTAAATTTAAGTGCCAGCAACTCTGGGCAATTTAAAAATGATATAATATTAAAAATTGCAATGTTAAAAATAGAGGGATGGGACCCAAACATATAACTTCAGGAGGGGAGAGGGCTACCTTCCTTTACTATTGTCAATTAATAAGAAGCTTCCATTCTAAAAGAAAACCATGGGGTTTACACCCTTTTTAAATGGAAAATATCTGGATCCATGCTAGATTTGAGAGCCAATGTGTGAGGAGCAGCCTTTAAAAAAGCCAGATTATGAGTCCCTGCCTTCCTCATCTCATAAGGAATGGGTATCTGCTATGTCCCGCATAACCAGACCATAGATTCCACCTGAACTAGATGATCCCAAAGTTAAAGAGAACAAAACACCTTGGTAGGTGATCACCAGCACCTTGAATTGGGTCTGAAAGCCAATTGGGCACCAGTGTAGCTCTTGGAAGATAAGTGTTATTGAGTTACAACTAATTCATAAATAGCATTGTTAGTAGTTAGTACCAGCTAATAGCAAGTCATAGCAATTGTAGCCTATTTCAATTGTTTTAACATTGGCACCACACAAATTTAGTGGTCTACAACTAAATTTCAATGGCAAAATTTCAGTCAGATAGATAGAAAGGCAGACAGATACAAAAGTGTTTCCTAGTTATGTACCATACTCTATAATATCTGTGCATTTTACCTGCTTCCTCAGCCCTGCAGCATTCAAGCAGTCCACCCACTAACCAGTTATAAACTTCAGGTACCATCAAAGCATTGGTTTCACTTTGAAATGAATGTGTTTTAATTAAAAAAGACTGCCTATTAAGGCAAAGCTTGCCTTCTTTTATATCAATATCATTTTTTATATAAAGTCAAGAATAATTAACAAATAATATGACATTTAAAAACTTGCCTAAAGAGACTTTCAAACAATAGACAACCTCAACTTCCAATTTACTGTGAAAGCATTGAAGACCAAGTGCTAGGGAAAGAATGACAGCTGCTGTAGATTAGAGTATTTTCTAGAGAAATAAGAATATGAGACATAAAAATATTGCTTTCTTTGCTGCAAAAAGGCTTGGAGATGTTGAATATTAATGAATAGCTGTAGGATATCTCACCACAGAATGTCTTTCTAAAGGGCATTTTAAATAAGTGTGGTATAAAACTATTTTTCTCAGTTCAACACATTCCTATATTAAATCATAGTTACTACAGTGCACTTTTTGGGGAAAGGGGAAGTAATTGTTACAAACATATATACCATGCTATTGATTTTATTTGTCAAATTATAAGCCAAATTGTTCTATGAGTTTGCTGAACATAGAGTGCTAACAATGAAAAATGTGCAGAGTTTTAATACCAACTTTGTAAATTGCCCTTAATAGCCTGTGCAGTGTAATAGTATTTTCAACCAGTACTTTTAATTTCTAGCTCATAAAGCCTTATCATTGAACCCCAAGGGTGTAGCTATAAAAGTAAGATTTAATTTTATATATAATGTGGCCTAAATTAGCTTTAAAGCAATAGGAGGAACATCCCGCTCCAAGAGATAAGACTGAAATTATTATAACTTGATGAAATTTCCTATACTAAAATTAATCATTATTTCTGCTTTAACATAATTTGACATAAAAATGTTACTAATGTAGATTTAATCAGAGCATATAGTTTAAATGACTTTTTATCAAATTATAATAACTATGAGGGGAGAACTAAGCTATGCAACTGTTTTGAATGCACTTTGAAATTTACTTTCCAAATTGTATTTCCTGTACGCTGTGAATTTGTAACAGGATCTTATTCACTCAAAAATTCCTTTTCATTTACATACATCTCTCTCTGAAATAAGCAGTGATCAATTTAACAAGCATGACTTGTTAAAATGAAGAATGTTGCAGAGGAACACAAGGTTATCATATTTTCAAGGAAAAACTTCTAACCTTCCAACTCAATACTACAAGTGATGTGAACAACATTCCTTAACTATAAAGGTATTGATTGGTTTAGGGCAAAATTAAATGGGACAGGTACAGTATTCATATTTTTATTCCCAGAAGACTTAAAAAAATAGAGAGAGGTTTGAGTCAAAGCAGAACGTTAATATTGAAGGAATGTTTGCTACATAAAATCTACTCATGTTCAAGGGTTTGTTTGTTTTTATTTATAAACTTTATAAAGCTGTCCATCCAATCTTATGAGGAAAAAAAGAAAAACATAGAATATCAGAAAACAACATTACAATATAGCTAAGGTCTCTCAAGATTATCTCACAATCAAAATCCTACACAAGTTAATCTATCCCAACTTCTGGGATGTATTTATGTTTTCTCCCAATCTCTGGAATATATTCCCCAAAGAAATTATTCCCCTATCTGTGCCACTCTTTGGCAGCTGCAACAAGTATTATCATCTCAACCTAGATTATAACACATTCTTCTTAACATCCTAAAATTATTCTCCCTCTTTTAACTCTGTTCCTATTTTTTTCATTTTAAGTATTCTCTTAATTTTGAAAATGGTCCTTGAAGTTCTGGTCCTTGAAGTTTTACTAAATGATTGCATATAAGTGTCTTTTTAAAATTAATTAATAGGCAACTTGACATCAGTTTTGGCATACAAAAATCAAACCACCAGGAAAATACTTTCATGCAGAGTTAAGTTGCCTTTTAAATGATTACAGAAATTATCAAAATTCATTTTTTAACATTAAGTTTCGCTACAAATATGTTTGTGACAAAATGAATATAGTTGAGTAAAACACCAATTCATAGACAATCAAACCCAAATCTAAGTTAACCAAAGTAAAGATATTATGTTATCATCCAGATTTTTAAAACGTAATCATATTAATGCAAGTTGAATGACCATACAAATGCACAAGCCTTTTGTTAGATGAAGTGTAAAAGCAATGCATTTTGCTAAGTTTCACCATTTTGAAAGGGTTTTGAAACAAAGAAACAAAATGGCAGCTAGAAACATTCAGCTTAATGAAACTCCAGCTGCTGATTATGACTTCATTGTCAGTCTTTACCAAAATATTATTTCTAGAGTCCCTATATTTGTTGACTCAAAGTCAGATTGACATGTAGCTGGCATGTAGCTCTCTCTTTATAAGTCAAAAAGATGATGGCATTTGTTGAAATCTTTTTTTTTTTTAAATTTATATACTGCCCTTCTCCCTGAGGACTCAGGGCGGTGTACAGCCAGAATTAAAAAACATGGAATACAAATATTAAAAAACAATTAAAATATATATTAAATGTTTTAAATGTTTTAATTGGTAGTGAGTTTTAATTGGGCCAAATTTATATATCTTTTAATTGTTTTTTAATATTTGTACTGCATGTTTTTTAACTCTGGTTGTACACCGCCCTGAGTCCTCAGGGAGAAGGGCGGTATAGAAATTCAATAATAAATAATAAATATATAAATTTGGCCCAAGATTAAAAATACAAACCAATTAAAACATTTAAAATTTCTTCTTAAGCCAGCCCAGCTTGCTGGAAAAAGTGAGTTTTAAGGGCACGGCAGAAGGCACTAAGGTCTTGGATTCTCCTTATCTCTGGGGGCAACTGATTCCAGAGGGTAGGTGCCCCCACAGAGAAGGCCCTCCCCCTGGGGGTCACCAGCCTACATTGATTGGCTGATGGCACCTTGAGAAGGCCCTCTCTGTGGGAGCGCACGGGACGATGGGAGGTCATCGGTAGCAGCAGGCGGTCTCAAAGATAACTAGGTCCGATGCCATGGAGCGCTTTAAAGGTGATAACCAACACCTTGAAGCGCACCCGGAAGACCACTGGGAGCCAGTGCAGCTTGTGCAGGAGCGGTGTTACATGGGAGCCCCATGTTGCTCCCGTCACTACCCGCGCTGCCGCATTCTGGACCAGTTGGAGCCTCCAGGTTATCTTCAAGGGGAGCCCCATGTAGAGAGCGTTGCAGTAGTTAAGGCAAGAGGTGACGAGGGCATGAGTGACTGTGCACAGGGAATCCTGATCAAGAAAGGGCCGCAACTGGTGAATCAGGCGAACTTGACAAAAGGTCCCCCTGGTTACAGCTGTCAGATGTTCCTCCAAGGACAGCTGCATATCCAGGAGGACTCCCAGATTGCGAGCCCTTTCTGTGGGGGCCAAAGACTCGCCCCCAATAGTCAGTGATGGAGTCAACTGACTATATCGGGATGCCGGGAGCCACAGCCACTCAGTCTTGGAAGGGTTGAGCTTGAGCCTGTTCCTCCCCATCCAGATCTGCACAGCCTCCAGGCACTGGGACATCACTTCAAGGGCATCATTGGGGTGGCCTGGGGTGGAGATGTACAGCTGGGTGTCATCAGCGTACTGGTGGTAACTCACCCCGAAGCCACGGATGATCTCGCCCAGCGGCTTCACATAAATGTTGAACAGAAGGGGCGAGAGGACCGATCCCTGTGGCACTCCACAGATGAGAGGCCTTGAGGTTGACCTCTGCCCCCCTGCCAACACAGATGAGAGGCCTCGAGGTCGACCTCTGCCCCCCTGCCAACACAAACTGCGACCGGTCGGAGAGAAAGGAGGAGAACCGCCTCCCACCCCCAACTCTTCCAGCCGGTGCAGCATGATACCATGGTCGATGGTATCAAAAGCCGCTGAGAGATCTAACAGGACCAGAACAGAGGAGCAACCCTTGTCCCGAGCCCTCCAGAGATTATCAACCAACACGACCAATGCCGTTTCCGTGCTGTGCCCAGACCTGAAACCCGACTGGAACGGATCTAGATAAGATGTTTCCTCCAGGAATTGTGGGAACTGTCACGCGACCACACTCTCAACAACCTTCGCCATGAAGCGAAGGTTGGAGACAGGACAGTAGTTGGCCAATATTGCCAGATCCAGGGACGGCTTCTTGAGGAGAGGCCTCACCACCGCCTCTTTCAAGGCAGCGGGCAAGTGGCCCTCACTCAGCGAAGCATTGATAACACCCTGGAGCCAGCCTCGTGTAACCTCCCAGGAAGCCAGTACCAACCAGGAGGGACACGGGTCCAGTAAACATGTGGCCACACTAAGTCTCCCCAAAATCCTGTCCACATCATCGGGAGTCACAGCGTCAAACTCTTCCCAGATAATATTCTCAAGACTATTCCTCGTCACCCTGCCCTGATCTACCCAGTCAGAGTCCAAGTCCCCCCGGATCTGAGCGATTTTGTCATACAGGTATTGTCCAAAATCCTCCGCCCTGCCTTCCAAGGGATCCTCCCGCACTCCCGGATGGAGCAGGGAGCGGGTCACCCTAAACAGGGCGGCCGGACGATTCCCTGATGATGCAATAGAGGCGGAAAAGTAATTAAACTTTGCCATCTTTATTGCCACTAGGTAGGCCTTAATATGCGACCTTACCAGTGTTCGATCAGATTCAGCGAGACTGGCCCTCCAACCGTTCTCCAGGCGTCTTTTCTGGCACTTCATTTCCCTCAGCTCCTCAGTGAACCAAGGAGCCGCTCGGGATCGGCACCGGGTCAGAGGCCGCAAAGGCATGACTCGGTCCAAGGCCCCACCAGCCGCCCGATCCCAGGCGGCTACCAGGTCCTCGGCCGAGTCATGTGCTAGATCCTCAGGAAATAGCCCAAGTTCCATCTGGAACCTCTCAGGATTCCATCAAGATTATTGAAATCTTATTTCTTATTGAAATCTTAAGGAATAGTGTGCAAAACAATATGCTAAAGCAAATATGAGGTTTGCTATCTATTAGTCAGGATTTTAGAAATAAAGGTAATGGAAAGTTGTTTGTCAATAATGAGCACCAATTAATATATTTAGTTTCAGGATTCTAAAGTATGTTGAGTCCCAACCAGCAAAATGCCAGGACCCAGAACAAAGGATTCAACAAGTTTTTATACAGTTTTTCAAGGCGGGATAAAGAAACATTGTCTCATAGGCATTCTGAAGGTTATTGAAAGGGTCCTCTATTGGCTCCATGCCATCTCTATTTCTAAGTCTTAACTAATGAGGGCTTCAAAAGTTATCTAACAAGTATTCCGTTGGCTCTATTTCAACCATATTTCTAAACGTTAACTAATAGGCATCCTAGCAGACTTTTAGCAAGTCTTCTATTGGCTCTGTCTTAACCCTATTCCTTATCTTAGCAATATGTCTTGTATGATGTGCTTGACATTTTCTATATTGAAAGGGGCCCCACCTATCCACACTCCCTTTATGTTTGTTATGCAAGCCTTGCAAATACACATCTCCTCCCTTTATTCTGAGTTCATGCCATAACCTTGCATTTTTAGAGCAAATGGTCCTACAGCAAATGGCCCACCAGTATCACCACTTCAGAGGCATATGAAGTTCCTGCCCATAATATGGTTACTATTATTACTAGTTGCATAATGTTATTTAGAAGACAAAGCCATAAAATAATGATGTGAATAATTTCCCCAAACACTTTTGGAGACTAATTATTATTTTCTGCTGCTAAACAATTAAAGTTACATATATTCTTAAACCAGCTTGAATTAGGTAAAGTTTTATTTCTGGAACAAAAATGAACATTAATTAAGTTATATAGGTTATACTCTGCTAATGTGCTACTCTGCATATTATGAATTATATTAGGAAGAGAAAGAGAGTATTATTTTCCTTCTCAAGTACTGTCCAGAGACTAAGCTTAATTACATGATGACAAAGGTTGCAACAAAAGGTTGCACACCTCCTGTTCCTTTCTACTTCTGCACACATCACAAATCTACTCTAGAGACCTGAGAACCATCCAAAACAGATATGGAGAATGTTTAGCATACTAGCAAAATAGCACAAAGTACACAACCATCTAGCTTTTAGATATGGAAGGCAGCAACTGCCTTGTTTTGCTTTACTTTGTTTCAAGGCTTTTTTTTTTTTTTTATTTATTTATATGCCGCCCTTCTCCAGAGAGTCAGGGCGGCTTACAAGGTGTTAAGCAATAGCCTTCATACTTTTGTATATTTTATACAAAGTCAGCTTATTGCCCCCACAATCTGGGTCCTCATTTTACCTACCTTAGAAAGGATGGAAGGCTGAGACAACCTTGAGCCTGGTGAGATTTAAACTTGCAGTAATTGCAGGCAGCTGATGTTAATAACAGCACTGTTAATAACAGTGCTTTAGTCTGCTGCGCCACCAGGCTCAGCAGCTTGTCCAACATATTGAGAAAAGATCAGGCATCTGAATGTCAAAGATGCATCTGAATGCCATCTTTCAGAAGATGCCTGAAAAGATCAGGCATCTTCTTCAGCTGGGAGAAGCTATGTGTAGACTGCAGGTGAGATGAAGTGCTTTGTCAAGGCAAATCAGAGCCTTCTCTCACCTGTATATTGCTAAATATGTAACCATCAAACACAGACAGAAACTTTATTTCGGTCACTGACCATCAAAAATACATTCAATAAAACAAACTCAACCCTTAACACAATGACTACTAGCAAATATTTTTGGGCGTAGCTTATGCATAATGTAGCTAAAAAATCCTTAATTTTTTGGGAGAGAGATTTATTCTGGTTATCTAGTAAATAATGCAAATAAAAGTTATCAGAGTGCCCCAGAAAAGTTAGATAAAAAAAGAGACATCAGTTGGCGGTGAATGTCCTTATAGAACTAGCAGTTCAAAAGAACATGAACTAGGGTTTTTATAGCACCATGTCAGAGGGTAGTGGCAAGTTTCATAAGGGGTTTTCCTATATTTCCCTTCCAATACAGTTGTAGGGAGAGCATTACATCTAAATGCTCTTTACTTTTACTAAAAGTAAAACCTGAATTTGGGAACTGTGATGTGATGTGATATAAATTTGATGCTGATATAAGAGACAAAATTTGGTTATTAACAAATACATTGTAAGAAAAAGCAGCAATTTCTGTTTGGTTTTCTATGTCTAAGATTTAATATTGATCTAGTTCTTAATTGGCATCACTGGAAAAACCATAGTGACTCAGGTTCTTTTAGGTAGCTATTTCCCAAGACAATTTATAGTTGTCTGCCAATAATAGATGGGAGAGTCTAGTAGGCCTGTGATATATTTAAGGACCTTGGTGGAGCAGCAGACTAAAGTGCTGTTAAGTAGCACTTAGCTGCCAGCTGCCTGCAATTACTGTGAGATCAAATCTCACCAGGCTCAAGGTTGACTCAGCCTTCCATCCTTATGAGTTAGGTAAAATGAGGACCAGATTGTGGGGGCAATAAGCTGACTTTATATAAAAAAGAACACTGCTTAAGGGGGGCCGAAAGCCCTACTAAGCAGGTATATACAAAAGTATGAAGGCTATTGCTTAATGCATCTCTCCGGAGAAGGGCGGCATATAAATCAAACCAACAACAACAACAACAATAATAATAATATACTTTAAGCCATAAGGGAAAGATATTTATCCAGAGATTGAATTCAGGTTTACTGACTCCTGCTTCCTGTCAAAGTACTGCATTTGGGGCTGTCTCACCCCATTGGGATGTGCCCATCCCACTTGTACTGGCAGAGGAGGCATGCTGCTGGTCCCATCAGTCCAATTATTCCGACAGGTGGGATACAGGAGAAGGGCCTTCTCTGCTGCTACATCTGCCCTCTGGAACATCTTGCTTCCTGATGTGAAGTTGGCCCCAACCTCTCCTATTCTTTTGTAAGGCCCTAAAGAGCTGACTTTGCCAGTTGGCTTGGTGTACCAATGGGGGAACAACAAAGTCAAGGTGGTTGATTGAGTAACAACAGATCCATTTTGCCTTCACCTTCCCCATGTGTCCTTAGATTTTTATGTTTGGTTTTAATTTATTTATGTTTTAATGTATATGTATAGATACATTTTTATGACTGTAAGCTTCCCAGAATTACCCTATGGTAAGATGGGCAGCCAATACATTTAATAAACAAAGAAAAACAAACAAACAAACAAAGAAAGAAAGAAATTTGGGATAAAGCAAGTATGAAAAGTTATTCCTAAATATTTAGGGTTCTTAATATCTTCAATAGATTTACCCACCCAACAGCTTCTCTGTTTTGGACATTTGGAGAAAGTGAGAATTTTGGTTAATGTAAATCTTCTAGAAATTGTAGCTGTGTGACAGAAGCTAGAGATGGATTTTTAGGATCTCATTTCCAGATTTTTTTTAATCCTTAAAACTGCTATAAACTGCCCTTAAATGCTAGATTTAGGCAATATATATGTTCATGCAAACTTAATTGATAATGACGTCAAATTAGTGGTTCAGAGAAAAATCCCAGTGCGATGGAAAAGTCAGCAATAAACTCTGTAGAGATTAATGTTGCAGTTTAAAGCCAGCCATTTTTTAATAAAGTGCCTTAAAAGTAATGAAGTTGAGCCTTTAATCTAAAATAAAAGGAAGCTAACTAACAACTAATTTACTTCTAACAATTGTTAATGTTTCTTTGTTTATCCCTGATGGTCATTTGATCCTTATTAGCTTATTATGTGATTCCAACTGTTGAATTAATGTTGTGTCATTTATGTTCCAAAAACATTTAAAAAAAAAAAAAAAACCTTTTAGCACCCTGCACTTCTCATAAGGACAGTTCATAGAGATGAACACACCAAGACAAAAGAAATTAAATACTCAATGAAAGAGACCACTCATGGGACTAACAATATACTCTCTGAAGTGCTCTAAGACTGTTAATAAAAGTAGCTGAGATTTTTAATTGAAAGTTGAAGGAAGCCTATAAATGGTTTAATCAGGTCATTGACAGACACTGGAGGGTTTTTTCCCCAAGGATATACCACTGAATTAAACCCTTACTTTTAAAAAATAGATTTTGGAATAGCTTGTATTGAAAAATAAAAGAGAAATTGATTTTGTAGACATCAAGTTTGGTATCACATCTCTTTGAAGATAATTGCTTTACTTTTCAGTTTGCGTGGATCTGAATTTATGCTTAATTTGCTGCCTTGAACAGTTTTATTTGTATTTCCTTTCAAATTCTCCAATTGCCAGATGATTTAAGAATTTATTGTTGTCATTTTATTATTGATATTTAAATAATTGATAGCCTATCAGATGCAATAAAATTCATCACAATCTTACTGTACACCCATTCTTAAACTGATAAATTCAATGCCATTGAAATATTAGAAACCTTCATATGGTAGACAAGATGTTTTCCCAAGCACAAAAATAAAATATTTCTATTCAGTACTTTAATGTAAAGATAGACTATATGCATGCCATACAAGATGAGCTAATTCTACTTTAGTATAAGTTACATTAACAGAATCTTATAAATGTGAAAGTACAAATCTGCCACTGTATCTTTTACTACATGATTACTAAGTTTCCATGTTTCTTTCTCTGCCCATTACTCAGCTGTGTAATCCTTCCCATTTATCTGATAATTCCCTAGGCTGAATCTCTGCCTCTTATTTCCACCGCCACTTCCAAGTGTCACATTCTATTACACATACATATAACTGCTAGGGCCTTGGCATAAAAGAAAAGATCCCTAAAGACAGGTATATAGCAGTAGTGAAATCCTCTGAGGTCTGCTACCGGCTTGGTACCACGGGAACTACTGTGCAACACTGAAAAAGAAGATTTAATAAGCCTTTTCTAAGGTAAGTAGAAAAGCGAGGGGAGGAACAGCTGTGCCGCGCGATTTAGATTCACTAGAAAGCAGGATTTATATTTCTAGCAAATATATTTCTAGTGCAGCACAGCTAATCATTAGAAATACCAGTTTGTCCAAACCAAACCGGTCCAAACCAATAGCATTTCACCCCTGGTATATAGTCAATAGTACTCATTCTGGAACTAGATAGGTAGGTAACTTCAGCTTGATGGTCACTTTCAAGAACACCATTTAAAATATGGAGGTTTAGCTTGAAGGCTGCTTTGAGCCAGGCAAAGATTTACAAAGTTTGATTTCTGATATTTTGAGCAATACATGAGGAACAATCCAGCAACTTCAGGGTTATGAGGGTGGCATTTGAGTTGTGCATAGATGATGTAGTCATTGGGGCACAATCTAGCATTGATGTTTTCTGCCAGAACTACATAGAGTAGTGGGTACTAGGACTCCCAGATCCTATTTACTCTTCAGTGTCTGGTTCTGCCCCAACTGAGAATGAATTAAATCTACAGTATTTAGTAGTAGTTTATTATCAGTCAA